>NW_024081173.1:0-144768 GCF_003009895.1 Hyaena hyaena
TAGAGGGTAGAGGGGGATCGCCTCCCACCCTGGAGTCTCCGATCCCGGCCCGATTTTATCTTCCCCGGTTCACACTCACGTTAGAAGGCTTTCTCAGTGGATTCTGCGTCCTTTGTCTCCCAATCTCTCAGGTTTTGTAAGGTTTTCAATGGCTTCAGATCTTTTCTGTGTGATGTATGGGCGCGAGTGCAAGTACGGAGCTCCTTACTTCTCAGCCATCTTCCCAGAGTACTTTTAAAAGTCCTACAGTCGCTTTGTTAAACAGTAAAGCCATATGCAAACCAACACCAAAAAGAGACTGTGGTTTTTTTGGCACTGTTTAGTGCCAAGCATTCCATTCATAGCCAATCTTACAGCCATAAAACCTTATTTTACAAAGTATAACATCAGCACCCCAGTTTGACTTCATTCTGATGTCTAGCACTGAAAAAAAAAATAGCCATTTTTTTGATTTAGTCGTAGGACCTAACTGCAGAGGAATTTGCATTTGTATGAACGGGGCTGAAACCTAGCCTCAGAATCAGCCAGAGTTTTATTCTTTTATTTTACTTGACTAGGAAAGTAGAGAGTATCCTAATAAATCCTCCTTTCCTCCTTTAGCACACTTAAAAACCCATCTTCGAGCTCCACTGACTCCATTAGGTTAGAACTTTGGTATTAAGTACAAAGGGAGGGCAAGTATAGGTATGTGGGTGGAGAGGAGGAGGAGAGAGAGAAAGCTCAGCATGTGGAGAACAACTCGCTTAGCCTGTCGCTCAAGAATGAGGAGGTAGAAATAGGCTGTGTAAGACCCAGAAGGCCTGTCAAAGACGCCCCAGCTTCAAATGGGACCCTCCAATCCACATAGGGCTCACACCCTGTTTCCTAGATAGTGCCTGAACTTGAATCCTTTTGACTTCAGCTTCCGTTTTAGGACTTCTTGATTTAGCTTCTGTTTTCGCCTTTACACAATAATAATTTTACTACAAAAGGTAAATGTCTTGTAAACTAATGGGAAACATATTGCTTGGCACAGTTTGTAATGTCAGGATTTATGGCTCTAACACTGAGGGTCTCTCTGACCTCGAAGATACCATAATGAACCAGCGATGTGCTGCAAATGGCTCGGTGTGATTTTTATTAGTTCTCATAATTGCCCCTTTTTAATTTGTATGCACGTAATAAGTACTCACCTTCACAGTCTGCCCGGCTTCAGGGCCATCCTAGAAGTAGGAGAAAAAAATAGATAAATAACAGGGGTGATAACAGATAGATGGTATCTCCTGCTTATTCAGAAATACCTCCAGTTAATAATTTAGATCCAATTTCAATGTGTGTTAATTTATAGTATTCTCATGGGAACCATTCACTTCAAATGTGTGGAACCAGACAGTTCTCCATTTCTGCCTGAGAGTAAGTGAGAAGTTATGTATAAAAATGATATAAATTATCCAGGGAGCCAACCCTCTTGCTACTTTTCATGCTCTTTGCTCTTGGCTATGGTTTTAATTGCATTAAAGGAAGTTTGGAAATGTTTGAGGAGGTAAATTATCGCACCTTTTGGTTATCTTTAAATCAGATGTAGTTTAATTAATGTCTGTTTCTAGAAGTCTCTACTAAAAAAAATTTCGCTGTAAACATAATCCATTAATTAGCAAGATGGGCTGTCTTATATGGGAAGACCACCCGAGAGTGGGCTCTCTCTGGCTGTCCTGACCTTGGGGGAAAAAAGTAGGACCATTCATTGCAGTTGAGCCCTTTTCCCATTCCTGGTTCCTTCTCTCAGATTTTTAAAACCCAACATTTTAATTTGTTTAGCTGAAAATGAGCCAATTCGCCCAGTTATCAGTCACAAGACAAAGCAAAAGCAAGTGCTTACTTGGTGTGAGATACCAGAATAGGCAAAACCGCAGAACTGCAAAATTGCAGAACTGAATTAGAACCTTGCAACTTTTAGCAAGTCTTTCTATCGCTGTGGCCCAGACTAATGGGTAAGAATGTCTGCCCTGCTGTGGCCAGAACTGTGTATCAGTGGCTTTCAATCGTGAAGTCACAACCCATTAGCGGGTCATGAAGTCAGCTTCAATGGGTTGTGATCAGCACTAAAAACAAATCAGACAATACAACAAAAAGCGATTCGAGTGCTCAGAACGGGTAAATGTTTTGTATAACTTCGGTTTGTAGGTTCACATGATTGCAGAATAACGAAACACCTTACTGTGGTTTAAAGTTTTACAAGGTTTGCAAACACTACATATACGAAAGTACTCCAAGTGCTATGCACAAGTCAGTCCCTATGTTTGTGGAATTTGCTTTTGAGTAAATCATATCAGATAACTACTGGCACTGGCCATTTCTAGTGAAGATGAATATTCTTCTAGTATTTCATTTAACGCTGACAGATGCCTCCAGCCACTCTCTGGAAACATAACTTGTAGGATAAGCTTGATAAGCCCACCCTGAGCTTAATGATCTGCACAAAGGTGACTCAAAGGGTTTGATATGTAACACACACACACACACACATACACACACACACACAATGGATTTTAGAGGGAGTTTACTCTCAACATAGACATGGCAGCAAAAACTTTGTAAAGAAGCATTTAAGAGCATTTTTAGTCAGAGCCTTTCAGAACTTGAAAATAGTGGCCTTCTTTATCTGTTTCTTTGAAGGTCTATGGTGGGGAGATGAGGAGGGTAGTAGAAGGATGGTAAACAGTCTGTATAACTAAAGCATTGAAGGCAAGGTCTCACATTACAGAACCAGCCAATTCTTTCCAAATGGGTGTAGAGTCATCCAATGTCAAGGCCACTAAGAACTTTATGTCCTGATACCCCTAGCTCTTCCCATGGGGGAACGTGAAGGGGCATAGGATACGTTCTGTTGATTTACTCAATTCCCATAGCCAATGACTTACCATAGACCTCCTCCTCTTCCACGTGGATCAACCTGTGCCTACTGACCTCCAGGGAAGGAGGAGGAGGGGGGGGGGGGGGAAGGGGGCCTCATTTCTTTCCTGGGAAGCAGGCTGCACAGAATACTTGATCAATCTGGCTTCATACCAATCCTTAATGAATCACTGGGGACTGGGTTAAAGAGAAAAAGGAGCCCTCTGAGGGCAAGGCCCCACCCAACTTGCATTTCTTTACTACACTGAAGTAGAGGAAGGCTAAGGCCATGCGCTGCTCAAAATATAATTACCCTGGAATGAGCACAAGTTGTCCAGTGTCTGTTCCAGTAGAAGATGTGAAATGTCTGAAGGCCCATTAAATCACTTGTGTGTTACTCTCATTTGTTTTGTAAACAGTGCTGCAGACCGTGCCTCAGCCGATATTCTACCATCCACCTCGGGGCTAATGGACGCCAGGGTGGTCCTGGATTATACCTTCTCCTGCTATCGTTTAAGACATGAACAACCACAGGGGCCTTACCAGTCCGACGGCAGCATAAAAGACAGAGAGCTTCATGATAGGATTTGAAAAGGAAGAGAAACAATTTCTGAGCTACTGAGATACTCACCTGGATGGAAAACGTGAGAGAAGTCCCCTGGAAATGCTTCTCCACCACCATGCCAACTCTCTGGGTTGCCTGGAACAAATCTGCCACTTCATCCGGACGCAGGTCTCGGAAGCGCTCCACTGGCCGAAGCGGACATACGAGGACATCTGCGGTGAGTCCTGTTAAGGCACACTCTGCTTGCTCTGGGCAGGGTTTTTACCAACACGTTCATACACACAGTACTGAATTCCCTCGGCCCGGCACCTGAACTCTCAAAGACTAAGGAATAAAAGAACAAATATTTACCAACCACCAAACCTCAAGAAGTTCAAAAAGGAGCTTACAAACATGGCTAATTATACTTCGAAGGAGAAGCCGTGGTGTGCTCAAGACATTCTTTTAAGAGAAAGGGGCATTAATGTTCAGAAAGACTCAAGTGCTGACTGAAATAATTATGCCGAGAGGTAAAATCTATTCTGGACCATTATCTCCTGACCCCAATTTGAAAGCCTTGTCTTCTCAAGCAGCAAAGGGCACTGGGTTGGAAAAACAAGCAGAATATCCAGTCAGTTTCTTTATGTAGAGTATCATGATTAAAATTTTAGCTTCAATATCTCTTTAGAGAAATGTATAATGAACACACAATAGTAGTTGTTTTATTTATGTTTAAAAGGAGAGCAGACATTCTGGAAACTAACAATGAACCTCATTTATAATAAGAGATGTGCCATGTGGTTCAACATTTTATGAAAAGTGTTCCTCCAATTGATTATTAAGAATTCAAGGGGGCGCCTGGGTGGCTCAGTTGGTTAAGTGTCCGACCTCGGCTCAGGTCATGATCTCATGGTTCATGGGTTTGAGCCCCGCGTTGGGCTCTGTGCTGACAGCTAGCTCAGAGCCTGGAGCCTGCTTCAGATTCTGTGTCTCCTGCTTTCTCTACCCTCCCCTGTTCATGCTGTCTCTCTCTCTCTCTCTCTCTCTCTCTCAGAAATAAATAAAACATTAAAAAAAAGAATTCAAGAAGCCAGTTGAAAGTAAATCATTAATTTAAGAAAAGGGATATTTTTACTTCTACAAACAAAACCATCCCAATGCATTCTAGAAGTCAGACAAGTCAACGTATTTATGCTATTGACCTTAACAAACAAGAGGTAGAGAAAGAAATTCTAAGTTTGATCACATGTTGGTGACAAATTAACATTCAATGTTACATCATCAGTAACATTTCAGTTGTCTTTGTATTTGAATTCTTCATAGACGTGAGGCTACATGCATACAATCATGCATGCATACATGCATACACACACGGAGATACATTAAATTTTATTTAGTTTTCAGGTACCAGCAAAAGAAAAAAAGTGCGCTGATGCTCTTTTTGGTTTCTTTCTTTTTTCCTTTTTCTTGTTATTTTAAAAGAGTGTGCTTTGCCTGAAGTTAGGCAGCTAAGGGGCATAATAAAACCCCAATTCTACAATTGCTAGTCACGCCAGAATTGCAAGCATTTTAGCCTATCATACTGGTAGGATTCAGAGCCCAAAGGGAAATGCACTGAACTCAGTTGGGTGGGCCTGATTTCCAGAAGAGAAGGGGGAAGAAAAGAAAGGGATAACTGATTAATTTTCCTCATAATCAGGAAATTCATGCCAATGGTAAACTAGGAAAGGAGCATTGCTTTAATCTGAGTTCATTTTTCAAGAAAGGAGAAGGGAAGCCTTCACCCACAGGGCATCAGATACTTAAAAACATAATTATCCTTCTTTGGCAAGGCTGCTTTATTACCATGGGTCAATGAAGCGTTTAGAAATGAAGAATTTCCTTTCATTTCCTTTTAGCAGATTGCCAGCCTCCACTCCCACTGAGGTGCCTTTTCTTTGTTAAGAGAGACCTTACCCCATCTTCCTCCTCCCTCCACCCTCTCTTAGGACCTGACTTCACCAAACCACTGCAAGATGACAACTTTGCAAGCTTCCAACAATGCCCATAACTGCTATGGTGAACTATGTCTAAACACAGCAACCAGGTGGGAAATGAAGAACGTTTTCTTTAAACAACTGCTTACTGTAAAACTTGGTGGAATGAATCTGAAATTCTTTGTATCTAACATAACTTTAGTAGTATCGATGACATCTGAAAGGTCTTCTTTTGCTTTTTTTCCAATGCCACAGAAATATTTTATTATCTGTTCATTTTCCTTGTCTGGTACTAAGGATCGGCTTGACCCAATGTTTAATGAATCAAAACATTTATTAAACAGAATCAAAATGGCTTAATCTGTGTATACTCAACCACAGGGTCATCTATCACATACATTTATCACTTTAATTGAATGTTAATAATACTAATAACAACACATCACAAAACAGTTAGACAGACTTAACATGTTCTCATTTAGGTGAATATTTTTTCTACAGCCCATTTAGGCCACATTGGCCTAACTATATATTCCTTGCCATCTAACCCTCTATTAAGAAAACATCTGCATATAACAAACGATCTTTCCATGTGAATGGTAAGATGAAATAGGGTTAACTTTTAAGGGTGCTTACTTGGGCAGGTGTTCATGTAGATGATCATGGTCTTTGTTCTGTTGGGACCCAGAGGGTGGATGAACAGGCATTTCAACCTGTCAGTGGACACACAGGTAGGCTCTAACAGGATCTGACGGGGAGATAGATGGCTCTAGAGTGACCCAGGGTGTGGCTTTGCAGCTGCTGAGCATAGTGTGAGTCACCGACCTGACCCACAGCAGACTCACTAGTCTTCCTGGGTCTTAGAGGTCCTAAAAGGCATCAGGAAGTCAGGACCAACCACCATCCCTCAGTTCCTTTGAAATCAAGACACCTGGGTGTCTCAGTCGATTAGTCTGGCTTCGGCTCAGGTTGTGATTTTGTGGTTCATGGGTTCAAGCCCCACGTCAGGCTCTGTGCTGACAGCCAGCTCAGAGCCTGGAGCCTGTTTCAGATTCTGTATCTCTCTCTCTGACCCTCCCCTGCTCACACTGTCTCTCTCTCTCTCTCTGAAATAAATAAAAAACATTAAAAAATTCTTTTAAGGAACCAGAACACAAAAGATGCCCTCCTTTCATACAGGCTGCATACCAACTGCTACCTACCTACTTCCTGAAGCCCCTCTTGTCCCACTCCCCCCCCCACATACTGTACATCTACCACATGCACCTTCTTTCTGTTCATCTAACACAACGAACTCGTTCCCAGATTTTGAGGCTTTCATCCCAGCTGTCCGTTCTCCCTAGAATTCAATTCCCCATGTTCTTTGCATGGCTGCTTCTTTCTTATCATTCTGATCCTAATTCCAATACTACTCCCTCAAAGGAGCATTTGAGACCTGCCAGTTTAAACTGCTACCCAGTTTCTCCCCCTTCCCTCACCGTCTTTTCAACTTGCCATAGCCCTTGCCGCCAGTTGGTAGTTTTCTTGGCTGGCTACTACCTTCCTGAATGAGAAGGTAAGTTTCACAAAAGCAAAGGCTGTCTTTTTTATTGCTGTTTCGTTTCTGCCTAGAACACCAGACTTGCTAAGTACTGCTGCAATGAGCGAATACATTACGAACAAGACCCTCTGATCAGCTACCTCTGAGTACTGACACCCAGACAAGATGGAAACAACATCCATTCATTCTCAACGGTCTACACAAAATTGGGATAGTCAGCAAGTTTTTTTTTTTTTTTAATTCAAGGAGATTTATTATTAATAGTTAACATAATTAGATCTAATGCTGGGTGTGAGTTGGAAAAATGTAAACTCATTTCTAATGTAAATTAATTTTCACAAGAGCACAAGGAAATATAATGATTTCCTTATAAAATGATGAGAGGAAAATTATTTTAAGAAAACCTTTTAATATTATAAAAAAACTATAAAGAAGTGGTTTCTAGATTATTCATACTCCATACCTATAAAAATGCTGCTTTCTATTTGGACTAGAAAGTGTAATTCATCTGCTCATTCAGTGAACGGTGAGCACCACTTAAGTGGTTGGACACTACGCCAGGCTCTGGGATGAGCAAAAGACATCAGGAAGTTGCTCCCAGTTCTCTCGGTCTAGGAGGCGGGCAGGGAAACAGATAACTGCAGTTCTATGGAAAGTAGAGATGTAGGATACGAAGATGCAGAAGCACAGCGAAGCACCCAATGCAGCAGAACCTGGGACACCTTAGTAAGGCAGAGTTCCAGGACAACCATAGGGGCCTCCTGGTGTGACGAAATAGCCTGTGGCTAGCTGAGCATATAAGCAGGTTCAAAAAGGATTTAAAGGAGGTCAGCAAACCTTTTCTGCAAAGGGCCAGGTGGAAAAATTGTAAGCTGGTAGGCTATATGCCTAAGCAGCTATAGACAAAACAAACAGTAGTAAGTGTGTCTATATTCCAGCAAACCTTTATTTACAAAAAGAAGAGGCAGGCCAGACTTGGCCCATGGACCGAATAATGTCAACCCTTGGTTTAGAGGAATCGCATGAGAAATAAGTGACTAAAGGAACTTAGAACTATTTGGGGGCCCATTCTTTTCCAAAGTTGATGACTACAGTGTTATTTAAATAGCATATTAGACAAAAAGATTATGGGATCTTAAAAATTTTCATTTTCTAAGCAATATACCTGAGTATGATTGAGATATTTCCTGACCCTGTGTAGCACTTTTGATTCTTTTAAAGATCAACCACAACCAGAATCTGTGTTGCAGTGATAACGTCATATAGATAAATCCTAAATATCACTGCCCAGCCCAGCTAAAGGAGTTTCTGCCATCTTTCATTGCAAAAATGAAGCATATGATCTACAAACACACAGGAACACAAAAACAGTATGTTATTCACAAATTCATCCGCGAATAAAAGTATTTCCTTAAAATAAGTGCATAAGCTTTGGAAGAAAACACCATATTGCTTAAAGATGGTGGTTATCATGTGCTACATGCTTCTCAAAGACAAACAACTCAGGGAAAGCAAATTAATTTTGAAGAAGAGCAGACAGCTCTTGTAATTCTGCTGCAACTGTCTAAGGTAATACCAAAGATGCAGTATAATTTAATTTAGAGATTCTTAGGCAGTGTTAATGGGCAAATCCCATATGATATATAGGTTATAAAAACACACTTTCTTCTGAGTCCTCTTTTCTTGGGATTAACGCCTCTGAAGAGACTTTTTAGCCAACATGCATAATAACCCTCAAAGAAGTTAATCGACATAATTGAATTTAATATATGTTTATCCAGGATTCATCATGGGTGAAAACCTATGAAAGAGAGTATCAAATGGAAGCTGATCTTTCTCTTATAATCCAAAGTAGAGAAGTCCATTTAGTAACAACATTTTCTTTTAAAGAAGAGAAGGTAATGATTAGAGTTTAGTTTCTGTGGTCCACAAAGAGATTCCTCATAACAGAGGGAAAGCAAAGAAGACTTCCTCGTACACACAAGATTTAAAGTTAATTTTACAAATGGGGGAGTAATTCAACCAGTGGGCCAGCTTGCAGCCCATGTGCTCATCCATCCTACCACTAGTGCCTCCTCTCAGTCCAGAGTCTGTGTTAGCATTTAGGGCACAAAGATGAATACAATAGAGGAAATGACCTTGAAGCATTCACACTAATGTCCCAAACTGTCAAGCAGTATAAAGAGATCATCACAACACAGAGAGATGAGGACTATTGATATAAATCAGTACGGAATGTTGTGGGAGCATAGAAGAGGCAGAATCTAACTCTGCCTTGGGGCATGAGATAAACTTTTTAGTATGGTCTTGCATGTCAATTTTCTAAAATCGGAAACTATTTCTCCAAATTTGGACCAAGATCTCTCCTTGAAAGTGGCCTGGCAACTTATGGTTAGCTTTAAAGAAAGTTGTCAGACATTCCTCCTTTGGTCACAAACATGGTTTCATTTATAAATGTACTCTCATTTAATCTTTCCAATAAACCCATAAACTACTATTATAATTCCTATTTGGCAGATGAGGAAATTATAGCTTATAGAAAATAAGAAACTTGCACAAGTCAGCACACCCAATATGAAACTAAAACTGGAATTCTACCCAAGCCTGATTCCAAAGTCCATGTTATTAACCATAGCACTGTGATGTTAAACCTTTTTGTACTTTATGACTCAGTCTCTGTCTACCCTCATGTTAAAAGTATGTCCTGCATTCTCAGTCTCTCTGTTTGTGGAAGAGAGACATGGGTTTCATGAAACATGAAAATATTGTGCAAAACTGCTAACCGCCTGACGAACACAGCCTGAAATGAAGAAAGCAGAGAGCAGGAATCCCACCATGGGAGGAAGCTTCAGGGCAAGGGAAGTAATAAGTATGTCCTCATCCTAACAGGGAACTGTGAGTACTGACATCAAGAATGAGATAACCACCTCACCTTGTATCAGGGGTTCAACTGGAGGAAGCATAGAAGGATGTGGAGCCTGCATTTTGGCTCCTTCCACCCTGCCATTCACTCATTCATTCATTTTAACTGAAGTACAATTGATGCACACTACATTAGGTTCAGGTGATTCCACAAGTCTATACTTATGATATGTTCACCAAAAATGTAGCTGCTATGTGGCCCTTTTATATTTGAGATTGGCTTGCCTCAAGGTACCTTTGGCTCCCCTGAGCTGGCAGGTTCTGGAGAAAGCTTAGCTACAACGGTCAATATCAATGGGTCAGGCTGACAGACACACTGAAAAATCCCATGACCTGTTGGACAGTCTAGTAATCCAGAGTCACGGACTCACCATTATTTATATGACCAAGGACCACGAGAAACTTGGTAGCTTAATGCCTTTCTTTTCCCTATTCATCTCACCACCAGTCTGGAAGTGAGTGTGTCTATCCTTGGATGTAAACACTCGGGATGTTTTTGCCACACTGAAGTGATAACAAAACATGTCAGACCCTGTGCTGGATTCTTAGTGACACACAGCTAACCCAGAATACATACAATGAAAGAAAGAAATCAAGTGGAATTTTTGCACTGGTCCAGGACTTAAGTTGACGTGGTCGACTGTATACAAACGTCACCACAAAAGTCCCTCCCGTCCCACCTACCCTCTTGCAAAGTGACTTTGCTTCTCTTCTCATCAAAAGTTGAAGTCTGTTTCCTCTCCCCTTGAATTTGGGCTGGCCTTGTGACTTGCTTTGATCAGTAAAATGTGATAGAAGTTTCACTGTGTGACTTTCCAGGGTCAGGCCTTAACAGACATTACAACTTCTGTTTTTTGTCCTCTTCGAATGCTGAGACCAAAATGCTATGAAAAGCCCAGCTAGCCTACTGGGGAGCAAAAACCACCTGGAGGAGAACTAAGGTAACTCATGATACTCATCACCAACTGTTAGAACCTTCCAGACACAGGAGATCTACTGACTGACTTCCAACTTCCAGCTATCTACCACTGCATTATGGCAACAAACACAGTGGCTTAAAATAACACCAATTTGTTTTCTTATCCTAATTTGGTGGGCAGTTGTTGCTGCTGGTCTCACTCATGTGACTGCTTTTATTTGGGAGGTAGGCTTGGGGCTGGGCTCAGCTGGATCCATTGGGGCCCTCACTCCACATGCTTTTTCATCTCAATCCCGAGGCAAAAACTCTAAGGCCTCTGAAGGCTTAAGTTCTCCCACATTCTATTGGTCAAATGACTCATGGGCTAGCCCCAGTTTAAGGTGGAGAAATAAATTTCACCTCCTTTAAAAAAATTTTTTTTTTTTTAAATTTTGAGGTGTGGGGGAGAGATAGACAAAGAGAGAGAGAATCCCAAGCAGGCTCCACCTGTCAGTGAAGAGCCCCACAGTCTCCATCTCATGAACCGTGAGATCACTTCGGCTGGAATCAAAAGTTGGCTGCTTAACCAACTGATCCACCCAGGTGCCTAAATAAATTCCATCTCCTGACCTGAGGAGTAGAGAGACTGCACTTCCACGGGCAGTGGGAGTCTTATTGCATTGGGCGTCATCACTATACCAACCCACCACAGTCAGGTAACTGTGAAAAGTCCTCGGGATCTTATAAAAATAAATAGGTACCCAACATATCTTAACATCCTACTGAGTATATACAACCACGGTATTTGGGGAGCTGGGATGAGTCTTAAACATTATCCTCCAATTATTATTCCATCAATATCTTCCTTGTGGGATGGAAAAAAAAATGGGAGAAGAGAGTTTAGTTTATTTGCTCAAAATCATACAGGCACACATTTGGAACTGAAACTCAACTGTTTGGCTTCCCAAACTAAAGCGCCTGATGTTACACATGAGATGGCAAAACACTACATGTCTGCCACTGCCTTCCAGTGCTAAATGTATGGCAGACATCAATAATAAGCTACAAAATTCTCTCCTGGAACCAAAGAGACTCAGGGATGCTTGGGTGGCTCAGTCGGTTAAACAACGACTTCAGCTCAGGTCATGACCTCACAGTTTGTGAGTTCAGGCCCCGCATTGGACCCTGTGTTGGCAGCTCAGAGCCTGGAGCCTTTTCAGATTCAATGTCTCCCTCTCTCTCTACCCTTCTTACTCCCCTGGTCATGTTCTGTCTCTCTCAAAAATAAACAAACATTTAAAAAAATTAAAAAACAAAAACGAAAAAACAAAGAGATTCAGATTGCTTCTCAATCCTGATTTCTGAGCAGTCATCACCAATCAGATTGGCCATGTAATAAGAGATGCACGTGTCATTTCTGTGGCCTCGTATACTGCCTGAAGAAACACAAAAACAAGTGCAAAGGCCACGTGGGGTCAAAAACAAAGTGAAATGCTGCAAAAGTGAGAATTTGCCCAAGTACATCAAATGTTCATTATGTTGCTACATTTTTATTCAAAATAAATTTGACAAATTTAAAATTTGCTTATCATGGATCATAATTGATAAGCTAAAAATAATGTTATGTACATTTCCATGATAAATATGAAATATTTAAATGTAGAGTCATGACAGAGAAATGGAAATGTACTGATTCAAATGATTAATTAAAGTAGACAGCAGAATATTATTCTCGGAGTTGTTCAGACTTGCTCCCATTTATTTTTCTATATCTGATCTATTCTAGGGATTCAGAATATAAAAATTACTAAAATAAATCAAACCATCAAAATATCATTGATTCTGATGAGGGTGATTAGCATGTGCATATATGAATATGGAGGAAGTCAGCATCAAATAATATGATGAAGAATTAGTCATTCTTCTGAACTAATAAAAAAGTAGAGTGTATTCGTCTCTCCTGCAGATTAGTTTATAGTTCAATGACAAGCTATGAACTTTCCAGTTTGCACTGCAGACTTCTGAAGACCCTGTGTAATGAGTTATTTGCTCTAACAAATAATTCTAGCCCTTGCAAATGTTTAAAATAATTCATAATGTCACTTCAGACAACAGGATAGACCATGAGGTATTTTCTTTAAGAGAAGAGTAAATTTATTTGATTTAAATAGGACAGTTGCAGAGCTTTGAATCAAAGTCGGTGGCATCTCAAAAAGTAATCTACCATTCATAATGTAAGCACTTCTGTAAATTTTCTTATCAGAAAGGTAGAAATATTACCCCAAAATTAAGCAATACAATTCTGAAGAAGCAACTCACCAGTGTGGGCCACATCTTTGTTCACTGGATATTAAAATATCCACTGTAGTAACTCAATGAAAACATCATGGGATATTCATCAACCATAAGTATAAATGGTGTGAATATAATTTTAGGCAAGTTTGATTTCCAGAATATGATAAATTCCAGGATAGTGTGATTAAGTTAATGCTAGTACTCTGCTCATACCTGGATTTCAGGGCAAGCATCTCTTCAGGATCCCTGAGAATTCTCACGTTTTGTCCCGGAGAATGCTTTAGGCCAAGCATGTAGTCATGGTGAGTCCATAATCATGTGGGGGAAGAGAAGCCAGGCATCCTTCACTAGGCAGATCTGCCCTGAGCCATCCTTCAAACACCTATATGCATCTGGATGCTCAGAGGTGAGAATCACATTCATAGGGAGAAGTAAACATGCAAACTTCAAAGAAAATAAAACAAAAGAGGGTCCTGCAGCCTGGCAGCACTTTGGTGTAGATTCTTTGGCTTAAATGTCACACGGTATCGTATGAATTTTTCAAGGCAAAGGAGTCTTACGTTGATTATCCTAAGATAATCAGGATGGGGAAAATATGCTTACATTAAATCAAATATGTGGGGAACAGTAAATACTATCAGAAGGGGAGGGAAAGAATATATAACATTCGTTTGCTGCCTTATATGTTCTAGTGATAATCACTGACCCTTTGAGGTAGATATCACCCACATGTTTCCACATTTAGAAGTTCAGGCCAACAAAGTGAAACTACATGCCCAAGGTCACACAATTATTAAGTGAAAATCTTGGCTAAGGCCATGTGGTAAAATCATCTTTGCTGTTTCAATGACTCCTAAGTCATGGAAATTTCCATGCACGTATAGCAGTGTTTATTACAGCGACTCACCAGAACGGTGGTTCCATGAGAAGTTATTACACATTATACAGGAAGAAAAATGTGCGGTCAAAGACAATTAAGAAATACTAGATGAAATGAACTAAAAGGTTTCTTTACAGCAGTACTCAACAGGGTATTTAATGTGCTAACATGCACGGACTTTTCAAAAAGATACCACGTAGCATTTATCATATATGCTTAACAGTAACACCAGCATTATTATATTTATTATTATTATTATTATTATTATTATATTATTATTATTATTATTACTTTGTGGAACATTGCACATATCATATATGCTTAACAGTAACACCAGCATTATTATATTTATTATTATTATTATTATATTATTACTACTTTGTGGAACATTGCACAGACCAAATGTTTCAGGAGATGGTCTTTGGGATACCTCAACACAGAAGTGCCTGAAAAAGCTTTATGTTTTTTAAACCAAAATTAAATATCCTATTAATTCATGTGGCAAAGCAAGAGACCATTCTGGTAAATAAAATATGCTGAGCAGTTGAACATTAAAGTATATCTAATGGGATAAGAAGGTCATTAGTGCTGTTTACCAACTATTTCAAGTTCTTTCTGTATCTGGGCCCAAGGTAGGATGACATTCCCTGGATCCTTGTGGTTAGATGAAGCTGCAGGAATTCTGGCCAAGGAATTGTGAGCAGCAAGGATATATATGTTACTTAAGGACCGGGGCCCTTAACTGCAGTGTGAGACCCCAAAGCTCTTTTTCCTTCTCCATGGCAACCAGATACATTAGTTGTGTAGTCAGACTGGACTAGCACTACAGGTCAGCAGGAGGCTCTGTTCATCATCTGTTCCCAGGGACTAGAGCAAGTCTCTTAAACAGGTTTCATCTCTTTTGTCAACTTCCAACTAACCAGTAGTAGCTGCCTAGAGCAGTATTTTGAAGAAGATTGTGTGTCCTTGATAGGAATCAGAAGGGAAGAATGGAGGGATTTATTAGTTTGGGCTGCCATGAGGGATGGAAGAATATCAGTGTGCATAATCAAGTATCTGCCATCTTCAATTAGGAAGCAATACAAATATTGGCTCCCAGGCTCACCTTCCCCCTTTCTCGACGATACAGAAGTCAGGTGTAAGAACTGCAATGTCTCCAAGTAACAACTGTGCAAATCTGTTATTATTGGTATTGTCCTGGAGATACATAGAAGAATATGGAAGTTAAATAATTCTGGTTAGGAGAGTATTAAAAAAGAAAGTTACTGTCACTGAAAAGTATGTGTCCGTAATGTGTCAACTGGGCGTTGGAACACACCAAGATGAGAATGTTGTACAAGTGTTCTAAGGTATTAAGACCTGGAAGAGCATTGCAAAGAAGAATAACAAAATACACTGAGCATCTGAAGGAAATATTTAAGGATCGTCCTCAATAAATAATTTTTTTGACTGCATGTATATTCTACTATGAAAACCACTTCAAAAGCTCCATGAAAAGTTTTTTAAGTCTAGTATAAGTCAAAAAATAATGCTAAAGATTTGTAATTCATTGGAGACCTGCTGGAAAACCACAGGCAAGATAAGTAATTTAATAGCACTTGACCATCTATGCTTTCATGCTACCAGTGTGGGAATGAGGACAGGGTATCTTGTGTGTCTACTTCTATAAGGTGACCAGACAGGCCCCAAACTCCCATACAGTTTGACCTCTTGAGCATCTTTTCAAACACAAATTCCACTAGGTCCTGAAAAGCATGGATTCCAACTTCCGGTTTGTAAATGCCACTTAGGAGCCATGGACAAGTCCAATTTCCATTAGATCTTCAGTACGGTTGGACAAGCCAATGAGGCAACCCACACACCACAGTCCAGATACTATGGAAGGCAAAGAGCAACCAAAATATAAATATGAAACAGCAGAGACTCCTTCACAGAAGAAGTAGGAAGTGGGAGACAGAAAAGAAGGAAGAAGACAGAAAAAGGGAACATTCAGCAGGTAAAGCATTCTTGGAAGATCGAAAATATTCGCTGGTAAAGAGGCTCTGATGACATTCCTAGTTCCACCATATGTATATGGTGAAAGAGCCCATGGCATGCAAGCTCATTCACTGCTTAATCTGGGAAACAATTCTTTCATATAAGTAAGTGTTCAAATCGTTTCAGAAATTGTTTCTGAGACATTGAACAAGACTAGACCAAACTTACTTTTATGAAAATAATTAAGGAAAATGCACTTACTAAAAAAAAAAAAAAAAGAGCTTAGTGTTGAATTCTTAATCAAAAAGAGACCCAGAAAAAGGCACAAGAAAACTAAATTTAAGATGCCCTTCCCTTCACACATCAAAGGCTGTGCTTGCATTTCAAGTGGAAAACTTGTAGGCCATTGATTCATTGGAGCTTGGAAAGATCTGAGAATAAAGCTGTTCTATATTCTTTTCAAAACAGTAATAAGATCTTTTTCTGTGACAAATACAAATGTTGATAGAAAAATTCTTTATTCCAAAAACAGAGAGCCTTAATTATGGTCATTTGGCATTCCTAGAATGTGACTCAACTGCCCCCCCCCAAAATAAATAAATAAAAATTCAGTTCTCCCTAAGTGAGCAATCGAAAAGAGACATGAAAATATTTCATAGTTAAAGGTGTACAAATGCTTAATGAATGAATTTCTCCATGAATCACTGAAGGGAGGTCATGACAGCAAATTTTATAGCAAAGAGTAGAACCAAAACACTTATTAGGACATTGTATATTTTTCCCTTATTCATTCAGTACATATATTTGTACTTGACGAAATAAATGAAATACTTGATGAATAAGTGAAAAACAGGCAAAGTCCTAAAAAGTCCCCTGGTTCACTATATGAAAATTAAAATAAAAAAACTTAATTTACAAAAAGGAGCTTCTTACACAGTGGGTGTTGTGTAAGACACTGAGAACACGGCACACACCAGCCATCATGCATTGTATCCCCTCCCATCCAAGAGTATCTCTTCTAGAGGATGCAAAGGCAAGAGACATAAAAACATAGTCTGCTGTGAAAGAGACAAGGGTTGAGATAAGACAGCAAAGATGCAATGATACAAGGCAAAGTGTGGAAAGTCAACACTGCTCACTGGGAGTAAGCTGGGTCTGTTTACCCTGAGGGTTGGGAAAGAGCAGTGGCTCTCAGAGCTTTGGGAGGCTGCCTGGAGTGGTTCTCTCTGCACCGGGAAGCCTGTGAAGCATCTCAGGCAGTGGGTAGCAGAGACTGATCACAGAATTTGAGTTCTCTTTCAGAAATATCACTGTAAACATTGTAGAGGGGGGAAAAAAAGATTCAATCACAGCAAGGAGAAAAGCTGAAGGCCACCGGGGATGGCTTTACCAGACACTAGTTGAGAGATTCCAAATAGGCCAGGACTATGGTGGTGACAGTGTAGATACAGAGAATTTGAGATATATTTCTGACTCAGGAGCAGCAGCGCTTAGTGATGTGGGGGGATGGGCAGGAGAGGAAGGGGGTCAAAGAGGATCTCAGGGTTTTGGCTTAAGGAGGTGGGTGGAGAGGGTGTAATTTAGGAGATACGGTTGTTGGGGGGGGAGGAAAGGCAGTGCAATGGGGCTCACTATTTAGACATCTTTCCTTCTAGAATCTACAGATTTCCCCAAATCAATGAACTTGGAGGTTTAGATGGACCCCAGGGCTTTTCTGAATCTCCTGAAATTGGGAGTGTCTCTGGGGGTAGGGGAGTGTACATTGTTCTCCTATGGTCTTGAATTTGTAAAAAGTTCTCAGTCTTCTGACTCCAAGAATCACCTGATTTGAATTAACAAAATTTTTTGGCGTTCCCAAGAGAATGATTAAAAATGGGCTCATACTTCTATTCATTTGAGCTTAGAATCTAATAGACCCACTCCTGAAGAGTTAAAAACAATAGTTTATTTTGTGTCTGAGCAATATGTTCACAAGGATGAACTCTCCACAAAAGATGAACTAAAGATTTTGTTTTTCTAAATGGCTTAACACTAAAATCATTTTAATCTGATTCAGCAGTGAACAATTTAAAATGTATCCCTTCTAACAAAAGACAGCTGGACACATAAAGATGGTTGTGTGATCCATTCAAAATTAAAGAATGGGCTAAATCATTTACAACAATAAAAATGCAGAAAATCCTACCAGGAAAAAAAAAAGGCGTGAAAACTCTAAGTAGAAAGTGATTTCTAAATGTTTCCAAAACAGGAAACTAAAGACATTTTAATGTCACCCTGGTAGCTTCCAGAATAGAATAAGTTAATCAGTCAGCTGCTAAAAACAAAGAAGGAATTCATTAAAAACAAATAAATTTTTTAAAAAATCAGAAAGAAGTGTCAAGAAAGCAGGCTTTTTCAAGACAGTGATTTGTATGCAAATACAACACAGCATTTATCACTAAAGCCTCCCGAGCCTGTAAAGGGAAAAAGTTTGATCTTTCTAGCAGCTTGAACTCTTCTCCTTATAAAGTCAACTGCTAATGACCAGAAAGGCTTTGACATCTTTAAAACAGTAACAGAAAAAATACCTTCACAAATACATGGTTTCAAAACCACAAACTCCTAAGCGACTCTCTTCCTCAAATCCCTTAGTCTAGCGTCTTTGTTAACACTAGGTTAATGTTTATACCTGCTTCCTTGTGTTACAAGGTTTTTTTTTGTTTGTTTGTTTGTTTAAATAAGGGACTTTTTAAAATTACATATTTCACACCATAAAGTGAAGGCTGCTAAATACAAAGTTGCTTCAAAAAAATCAATAGAAATGAATTCCTTAAAGACCTCCCTCTGTACAGCATGTCCTTCTTGGCAACAGTAATGTGGAATAGGATTTGAATATTGTTCACTAACACGAGAGTTACCGTTTAGAACCTGGAGCTTCCTTCATGCCACATATGACCCTTCACCTGTATGTTTCCACATTCCGCCCACCTATTTGCCTCGATGATGTCATATTCTCTCTGCATTTTTCTTCCCCATCATAATCTACCTTCACTAGAGGAAGGGGCTAGAAATAGGTTGGACTGTATGAATTTTTCAAAACGTAATTCTTTTTTAAATGCTTATTTATTCATTGTGAGAGAGAGGGTGAGAGAGAGCACAAGCAGGGGAGGAGCAGAAAGGAGAGAGAGAATCCAACGCAGGCTCTGCATTGTCAGCACAGATCCTGAAGCGGGGCTTCGATACCACAAACCGCGGTATCATGATCTGAGCAAAAATCAAGAGTCGGAGGCTCCACTGACTGAGCCAAAACACAATTGTTAACAATAATAAAACCCCTCAAAATATAAAAAAAAAAAACAAGCAATGAAAACATTTAAAACATCTGAGTGTACTTAGGATTGGCAACTTTTTTCCAGGCTATCACTTTTGATATTCGGTTTAGATAGCACAGCACATGATACAGTTTGCCTAACTATTAAATTAGAAGATCCAATAATCTCAAAGACTACGAAAATACCAACTTGAACCCACGATTTCTACGTATTTGACTTTTATGTTGTATATAATTGAAAGGTATACACACACACACACATATAAGCATACTTAAAAGCAACAATTTGAAACATATTTGGGGAATTTCCTAACAATTTTATATTTATATATCATGATTACCCCTAGAGGATCCTAAAACTCATTCCTATTTTCTTTATATGCTTAGATATTTAAAACATATCTTTGCTCCCTGACAATCTTCTGGCATGAGGAATTAAACATTGTCAATGAGGATATCATTGCCAATATCAGCATCATCACCACCACTTTTACCTTCATTACTTAAAAAAAAATTGGAAATTGTTTGAATTACTACAACTATTACTAAAATATGTCTCAAATTTCTTCTTTTAAGTTTTATTTATTTTTGAGGGAGAGAGAGAGAGAGCACAGTTTCGGGAGGGGAGGGAGAGAGGGGGACAGAGGATCTGAAGTGGGCTCTGTACTGATAGCAGAGAGCATGGGAAGCGCTCAGACTCACAAACTGTGAGATCATGACCTGAGCCAAAATCAAGAGATAGACCCTTAACCGACTCAGCCACCCAGGTGTCCCTCATATTTCTTATTAATGACAAAATTTTTTCAGGAGACTGCAACCTCACATACTACCCCAGAGAGATTCTATCATCATTAATATTTCCATGTGGAGATATTCCATGTGGAGTTTCCATATTTCCATGTGGAGAAAAAAATAAAAACAAAAAACAAGCCTCTCCTTAAAAAACAAAAAAAACCCTCTTATTTAGAATCTCATCTGGCCTAGCTTTATCTATGAAAAAGGAAAAAAAAAGGAATTCAAATTAAGAGGGATTCATATTATGGCATTTTAGTGTTATTGTCCATTTCTATACTAATTTACCTAATATAAATCATACAAATCAAGGCCTATAGAGCAGTGCTGTCAAATGGAACTGTTATAATGATGGAAAAGTTCTATATCCTACACTAATATCATAGCCACTAGCCACATGATGATCTGGGACTGAAGACCTAGATTTTAATTGCATTTAATTTTAGCTAATTTTAATTTTAAAATTAACAATTAAATATAAATACTATGTTTTTATTTAAGTAGCCACCTGAAGCCAATCGTCATCTGTAGCTAGTTGCTTCTGCACTGGACAGCCCAGCGGTAGAAGCCATGGGTGTCTAATAAGTAACAGGGAGCAGTGAAAATTGAGGCAAACAGGAAAACACATACTCTAAGGTGGGAAGACACTACTTAATTGTTTCTTTTTATCAAGAGAAACTAGAAATTGGGTGTTATGTGTAATTCTCCCATATTTAACTTCTGGCGAATACAGGCAGCCCTCACTTGCCATGGTTCCAAAACTCAAAATTTTCAGCGACCACAGTTCGGTTAAATAATACCAGTTGTCCAACAATTTAGTTCAAATTTCAGTTACCATGCTTTATTAGCTCGGAAGCAATGCATAAAGTACAGATCCATTGCCAGGTATTCAGTCCATAGCTCTCCATGTGGATAACAGATGTGCATCACGATCAGTGACCAACCGTAGCACTTCTTTCAAAGTCTGTCAGTGATTGGTCACTGCACATCTGTCATTCAGTCACACAAAGCCAGGAAAGTAGGTAGTCAGTGGTGCTGCCTCCTGGTCTTCCACGGATTAAACCCTGGTGACACTGTACAAAAATGTACACTCAGAAAAGGGAGCTAGCCAAGAGATATGAAAGTACAACAAAGAGAGATACCTGACTGGCTCAATCGGTTGAGCATCTGAGCCTTGATTTCAACTCAGGTCCTGATGCCAGGGTTGTGAGATCGAGCCCCACATCAAGCTCCATGCTGCATGTGGAGCCTGCCTGAGATTTTTCTCTCAGGGCGCCTGTGTGGCTCAGTCGGTTAAGTGTCCAATTCTGTCTCAGATCATGATGTCACAGTTCATGGGTTCGAGCCCTGTGTTGGGCTCTCGGCTGACAGCTCAGAGCCTGGAGCCTCCTTCAGATTTCATGTCTCTCTCTCTCTGCCCCTCCCCTGCTCACACTGTCTCTCTTTCTTGCTCAAAAGTAAACATTAAAATTTAAAAAAAAAAAATAAGATTCTCTCTCCCTCTGCCTCTCTCCCCCAGTTCATGCTCTAAAAAAAATAAAAATAAAAAAAAAATAACAAGAAGAAAGTACAACAAAGAAGCAAAAATTGGTAATGTAGGAGGTGAATTACGAATCAAACATAAAGGAAGTTACAGAAGAAATAGCTCAGACTAGATGCACAGCCAGAGGAATGGAGCTAAGGAAGGCCAACCTATCGACATACACAGAGGAAGCGGCCATGATGAAAAGGAAGATGATGATGCCCAGAGGAAGTTTTGCCAGCAAAAAACTTGATGTTTTAAAAAAGACTTCATCTATCACCACACTGAAAGCACAAAGGATAAAATGTTAGAAACTGATCCAAACTTAGAAAGGAGCGTGGCAATTTGCCAACGCACAGGAAAGATGCTCCATCTGTATTTTAAGTTACACAACCAGAAAAAGCCGGCAAGCACTGTTCAGACTACTCTTGATAAATGTTTTCCAAAGGAAAAGAAAAAACTGCTTTAATTCTGTGTTTCTAGTATCTCAAATTACCAAGGCACTAAGTAAGTTTTAGTCTTCTTTTTTTTTCAACTTCCCCTACATACTTTTAACAGACAATAAGAATGTGAAGTGTTTTGACCATATTTTTAAAGGTCATGGAACAATCATAATTTTCCCATTGATTATTAAGATAGCTTTGCAAGGTTTTTGCTTCCCTGGTCATTTTCTAGTCCCCAACTTCTGTATACAATGAATATTTCAAATACAAGAGAAGTACTGTGCAGGGCAAATAAGAGGTAGGGCTAATGGACTATATTTAAAGCCTGTGCCAGGAACTAGTGTCATATTTGATGTGCATCTCAGTAATAGCAGGATAGAGTGGGCTGAAGAAATTCAATGGCTGTAAATGACTTTTAAAAGATGTATTTATCCAATACTCTGACCAGGAAGGGCACACCTATTGTCATATGCTCTTGAACTCCAATAGACTGTCTGGCAAAAATGAAGTTGACAATTTATTTATTTTTTTCTCCAAATAGCCTGAGAAGTGCATGTGACTGAAACTCCTCACCCCTCAATGCATCATTAAATCTGGCTGTTAAGTTAAAGTTTCTCCACCCAATGCTCTCTGATACCTAAGAATATGAAGGGAGGTGGATTACATAATAAGTAACATCAACACCATGCATGTCCCCTATTTCATATGGAGGACGAACACGCAACTTTCATGTCAAAATCCCTGTTTCTGAGAGAACAAAGGGGATGGAGACATATCTGTCCGTCCCCTCACAATGCTCTGCTATTGTCCCTTCTTACAGCCCACCCTCTGCTTCTAGTCCAAAAGCTTTTTAAAACAGAGGTCACGGAACGCCTGGGTGGCTCAGTCGATTAAGCGTCTGACTTCGGCTCAGGTCATGATCTCACGGTTTGTGGGTTCAAGCCCCATGTCAGGCCCTGTGCTGCCAGCTCAGAGCCTGGAGCCTGTTTCGGATTCTGTGTCTCCCTCTCTCTCTCACCCTCCCCTGTTCACACTGTCTCTCTCTCTCAGAAATAAATAAAACAAAATTAAAAAAAAAAAAACAAAAAAAAAAACAAGGGGGCGCCTGGGTGGCTTAGTCGGTTAAGCGTCCGACTCTCGCTTAGGTCATGATCTCGCAGTTTGTGGGTTCGGGCCCCGCGTCGGGCTCTGTGCTGACTGCCAGCTCAGAGCCTGGAGCCTGTTTCGGTCTGTGACTCCCTCTCTCTCTTACCCTCCCCTGCTCACGCTGTCTCTCTCTCTCCTAAAAATAAATAAAACATTTAAAAAAAATAAAAAATAAATAAAAAAACAAAAACAGAGGTCATATCTCATTCATCCCTCAGTCTAAAAGCCAGGACTCGGAGCCCAGGCTAAGTGTCGGTTCAAATGTCACCTTCTAGGGGACTTGTCCACTCTATCTGAAACAACTCTTCTTCCATGACGCCTCATACGCTGGTATGCCTCAGGACCTGATTCAAATTCTGGAACTACAGTATTCATTTAGGCTTACTTATTTCCTAGCTAGAATGTAAACTGAAATGAGAATCAGAATCAGGAATGTCTGGTTTTCAGCTGTGCCCTAATACCCAGTAGAGTTCCTGGACATAAAGCCCTGGCTAAGGTGGATGTTTTAAAATAATGCACATTTGAGTGAATGACTCTTTGAATGCATGACAGTTGAAATGGATGGCTGATCAATAAATGAATTAGTCTGAAACTACTACTTCATTTTAAAAAGCAGAAAGTAGAAAAAAGGTAACTGTTTTTCTCCCAACTAATGTTTCACACCCACAAACAGAAAATTCTCTGGGTTGCCTTCCTTTTCCTAGGTTTTGCCCTTAGACAAATCTGAAGATGAGAATTCTTGCAGTGGGTGAGCTCCCCAGGTCCAGCCTACCATTTGCTCAGCTACAAGATGGAGACGTTTCACTTCACAGCAGCATGTGTGAAAACAGCTTGGGAACTTTTGTTAAGAATAAGCTCAAGATGAGTTGACAGAGAAATGTTGTTTCCACAAAACACATTTTATCTCAGAATGTGAATGCAAGTCTGGTATTGAGTTGAGGGAGGAGATTTCTCACTCTGATCTTTGTTGGCAAGGCTTCTCATGGAGTTTTCTGTCAACATGGGAGCCACCAGGGACTGCCTATAGCACATTCACAGAAAAGATAAGTATAGATGAGGAAGATCAGAGAAAATGGAAATGAGGAAACGAGCGCCAACCTTCAATTTTCTAGCACCACAGCATTGGAAAGGCTGTCATGTGGGAGGAGGAAGATCTGTGCTAACCTACTAGTAAATTGGAGAATATAAACCAACTAGTAGATGACAGAAAACAACTAGTAAATAATGGAGAATTCAATCCAGCATGCAGGCTGAGGGTTGACCCAGATCTAGATTCGTATTCCCTTTCTACCACTTGTTAGCTATTTGACTGAGGACAATCAACTTCTGGAGTCTCAGCAACTTCATCTGCAAAATGGGTATTATTTATTCTGTTTAAGAATTTCAGAATATTCTTAATATAATACAGAAATATTCTGTATTTCAAGGAAATCAAACAGTTCCAGTGACAGAAAATTATTTAAAGAATTCCAATTCTAAAAATGAGAGGAGTGAGGGCACCTGGGTGCCTCCATCGGTTAAGTGTCTTACTTCAGCTCAGGTCATGATCTCGTGGTTCATGGGCTCAAGGCCTGGTGTCGGACTCCGTGCTGACAGCTCGGAGTCTGGAGCCTGCTTTGGATTCTGTGTGTGTGTCTCTCTGCCCCTTCCCCTACTTGCACTCTGTCTCTCTCTTTCAAAAATAAATAAACATTAAAAAATAAAAAATAAAGTAAAATAAAAAAGAGGAATGACAACAGATTTATACAAACCACCATTTTCAAACCTAATAAAATAACTGATTCATATAAAAGTATTAATGGATGAGTTCGGGCTTAGATCAGAGGTTCTACACATGGGGGGGGGGGTAGTTCCCCACGACACTTAAAGAAAGAAAGGTGATGAAAAGAAAAGAAATATATCCAGATGAACGGGAGGAAAGCTGCTTATTTGTTTCACTAATTTCTTACTGATATTTTTCACCTCCTTAAATCACAAACATGAATAAGAAACCACAGTATTAACTGTAGAGCCTATAGGTTTGTCATAATATAATTCACATTTAAAAAATATATATTTTATATGTATATAAATAAACATGTATATATATACATTTATATATTTCTATATATATATATAAAGTTGGTAACTTTATAGTTGTTATAGACATCTTGAAATATCATTTATTCTATACAAATTCATCAGTTCTAGGAGTATTAGAAAATATAGTAGTCATTATACCTCGTACTAATTCTTGTTATTTAATATGTAATAATGTAGTACCTATCTCACCGTATCACAGCTTTGCTCTTTAATATTTCAATAACTGTTATTCAACAACACTGACTTCCTTTGTATTCTAATACACTTAACTTTCCTCATTTAAAAATATTACTGGGAGAAGTCTACAGGCTTCACCAACTGTCAAAAGGGCTCACCTAACATAAAAGGCTAAGGGCTTCTGCTTTAGACGAAAGGTTGTTGGGAAATTTATAATGAGGGGCCAGGGTGTCACCACCTAACTCCACTGAGCAATTCAGGACCCTAAGAGTGGGACATCCAGACATTATGCCTTGCTACAAGATGCCACAAATGCTCATATGTGAAAATAGTCAATCCTTATGCCCATAACACTATCTAACAGAACTCTCTGTGATGATAAAAATGTTTTATGTTTAGGCTACCTAATACATCAGCCACAAGCTGCAAGTGACATGTGGTCAGAGAAAGTAAACAACCGGATGTTTCAATTCTTTTTAACTTCAATTAATCTCTATTTAAATAGTTACATGTAGCTAGTACTTATACACCTAGACAGCCCTCCTTAGAGCTAACTTACTTTTACAAGACACAAAAGATAGAGAAACAAGTTAAAGAACAAGGGAAAGCAAGAGACAAATCCAGATTATAGAACAGCCTTTAAGACAACTGACCCACTTTAAAAAAAAAAAAAAAATTAATGTCATAAAAATACTGTACTAAGAGTCCCAAAATAAATAACCACATACAATGTGAAAATTTTGTTTGGATCCTGATGAGAAAAAGGCATTTTGAAATAATAACAGAAACTTGAATATTACATTGTATCAGGAATTTACTAATAATTTTGTTAGATATGATCCTGGCATTATATTTACATAAGGAAATGTCTATGGTTTTAAAAATGTATACTGATGTGTGTAGGGTTCAGATAATACTATTTCTAAGAACAGCCTTAAAATATTTGGGCCAAAATCAAAGTGTGTAGATGAAGTATGTATGACAAAGTCTGGGTAACCATTCAATTTGGCGAAGGTCCACTGGCATCCTTTAAACTATTTTTATTACTTCTGAGCATTTTGAAATAACCCGAAATGATTTGTAAAGGTGATGATGCTCTGCCTATAGCTACAGACACATAGTATACACTCAATAAACATAAATTAGCAACTATTAGCATCATCATCATGATTCATGATTCTTTTTTTTTAATATATTTTTATTTATTTTTTTTATTTCTAGGATAGAGAGAGAAAGCGTGAACAGGGGAGGGTCAGAGAGAGAGGGAGACACAGACTCCGAAACAGGGTCCAGGCTCTGAGCTGGCAGTCAGCACAGAGCCCGACGCGGGGCTCGAACCCACGAACCGCGAGATCATGACCTAAGCGAAAGTCAGACGCTTAACCGACTAAGCCACCCAGGCGCCCCATGATTCATGATTCTTAATGCCAAAACTAAGATCAATCAGTAAGAAGTATGAAAGTTAACTTTTGGCCCAATACACGAGTAACCTTTTTCACAGTGAGAGCTCTCTGAAGATGGAAATACACTGTCTACTGAGGTGGTGGTGGCCTGGGGACATTACTAAGAAATAAACAATAGCAATTTAAGTTCATTGAACACTTATGATGTGGCGCATATGAGACTAAGCCCTTTTCACATATTCATTTCAGCTCGACAACAGCATCACAAGGTAGGTGCTCCTACTCAGCCGGCTGGAGCTATGCCAGCAGAGATTGATCCTTTGGTGAGGACATGGCAGAGCAAGTTCAAGGTGAATGGTTTTTTTTAGTTGCCCTTTACCAAGCCTGACAACCCTGAACTCTTCTGATTCAATGAACATGTCACTCAAGCGAATTGTGCAGGTTAGCCAGCTGGCTGGCCTACCCAGAGCCAGTGAACAGAGAGCAATTCTCCCTTTTACTTACTGAAAGGTCTTTGAACATCACCTTTCCCTTTCAAGTGGCAGACTAAAATCCCACAAGAATTTAATTATCTGTAAACAAGGAGATGATGTGATCAAGAAAATGCTACATTTCAACTACTTCATTTATTCATTTTCAAATTTCCCGTAAAATACAGGGAAACCTCTTCCCCAGGCTGCCATTTGACCAAGAAATGCCCATGGTATATCTCTGTCAACATGTTTCAGAATATAAATCTAGATTACAAAAACTAAAGTTGGTATAAAGGCTGTCATCATATATTATGTCATTTGGAAAGAAATATTGGTGACCTTATCCAGTATGACTGTTATAATAGTAATAAAATTGAATCTTGGATGATTACACTTCTGGTCAAAGTAGTAAAATGTGACCTTATTCTATTGAACAGTGACATTTATTATATTAATTCATATGTAAAAAACTGCATTAAAATGATATTAAAGACCTGGATAGAAATGGGAATGTTTAAGAACTTCAGAAAAAAAAGATTTAACTTTACCAATCATTCATAGCATGGAGGCTGTTGGATGCAAATCAAACTAAATCTCCTTCACCAATCTCTGGTTCAATTCTAACATTATTATTATTACCCTCTCATTCATATAGAATGTATTTTTTTCCTGATGTCTGTTCAAACATTTTATAAACCTTAACTCATTTTCATCATGCTCTGGAGAAAAAAATAACACAGAGCAATGAATACACAAACTTGGCACAGAGAATCAAGCCACTTGCTCATGGCAGGAAGAATCTCTTCACACCAATAAAATCATGGTTAACACTGAGTTCATGTCAGCCACTGCACGAGGCCCTAGAAAGAGCAGTAAGTTCCAGAGGTGAGCAAGCAGTCAGACAGCTGCATGGGCTTTACAGAAAGGCCACCATGTGGAGAAAAGGTATCACTTTGGATATAACACTAGCAAAGTGCTTTTTTTAACTTGGAATTTTTTTTGTTTTGGTCGTTTTTTGCTTTTTGGTTGGTCAAGGTTTTCCAGGAAGTTCCCTCTCAAATCTGTTTTGTGTTAAGTTTGGGGGCAGAACATGGAATAACAAAAAATTAAGGGAAGAGCCCAGATACAAAGCAAAGATCTGTTTTCTCTTCCACATTAGTCCAAAGTTCCAGGCTTGCCATTGCAGATCTCACCTGCTTTCAACCTTGCTTTTCACTACTCTTAGTTGACACTTCCAGGCTCCAAACAGAAGTAACTTTCTTCTCTTCCCCCATTACATTATCAGATTAACCTGAGTATCATTGTGATACCAAGCAGCCCCAACATTTCAGTGGGTTGAACAATAAAGGTTTGCTTCTTGCCTGATACTGAATTGAGAACAGGCCAATAGATTAGCTCTGTGCAACTTTGTTACTCAGGCATTGAGGATAACTGAGCAATCACCAGTACAAACACTGCTATAAGCCATGCCAGGAGGCAAAGAAAATTCTGTGGGTCTTACACTGTAAATTAAGTGCTTAGACAAAATGTGACACAACTCATTGCCATAAACAGCCATGTGGTTCCACCAAAACACAAACCCAATTCTTCCATAATCCTGGATGACGGGGAACTGAAAATATTTGGCCAACACCATCAATGACTTCTTATCTCCACATGTCTAAAATGTAATTCTTTCAGATCTCGGTTAGATTCCACCACCTCAAATAGACAGCGCTGGTACTTCATGCAAAAAGGAAGCCATTCACACTCTTAATACACACAGCACGTTATCTTACCTCTGAAGGCCACTATGACTATAAGAGAACAGTGTCTCCACTGGGATTCTCTGCTTCCCACAATGCCTTGCTAGATGAATATTGCATGAATGATTGAATGAGGCTGTATGCATAATGAGATTTCATCTCCAAAGACTTCAAATACCCTGGAGGCCAGTAATACTTGATAAGTAATAAACCTTTTTATTTTTTTCTCTTCTTATTTATATCATAAAGATACTTAAAACAACATTAAAATGATCATAAAGATGAACTAAAACTGAATCATAATCCCACCACCCTAACCCAGCAACTCCTTTCAGTTCTTTTTCTTCTAGTGCTTGTTTTAGAGAGTATTCATGGAAAAACATTGCTATATTCAGGGTGCACAAATATACAGGGAGAATTCTAAATAGAAGATAACTGACTGCCCAGTCAATGCTTTTTACTGTTTCTCAAGGTAAGAACATATTGGGTCATATCTTAAGACTGATCTGAATTTTCCACAATATGGGTACCAATGACATAAAGATTCCCAGCTATTCAGTACAGTAACCATCATTTAGAGGAAATAGTATACCCTTCACTACCACTTTCACTCCTTAACCCAGCTCTAAAAGAAGTCACCACTAATAAAAGGAGCTTGATTTCCATCATTAGAAGAAGAAAAGAAAAGAAAAACGTCCGTGTATTAAATCCTGGGCAATTTTGGATAATATTAGTACAAGAAAATTACTAATGTTACATGTTTTGGTGTATCACTGAGACACCATTAACAAGACCAAAAAACATGAGAGTTTTAGTCTCCTTCTTTAATTTCTTATTTTATTGTTCTTTTGTTCCAAGTAACTCATCCACTTTTTTTTTAAGTCAATCTTTCTAATAGAAAAAGCAGACAACATAAAGTACAGACGGTACATGTACGCAAAGAGTAGTTTTTAACGTGATAAAGTTATTTTATATGATACACTAATGACATATATATAATTGTGCTTTTTGCTTATTTTTAAATAAATGTATACTGCCTTCACCCATTTCTCCCATCCCCCACCTCTGCATCCACCAGTCTGTTCTCTGAATCTATGAGCTTGACTTTGTTGTTTCTGTTGTTTTGTTTTGAGATTCCACATATAAGAATCATATGGAATGTGCCTTATTTCACTCTGACTTATTTCACTTGACACAATGACCTCAAGATCCATCCATGTCACAAATGGTAACATTTCACTCATTTTTATGGATGAGTAATAATCCCATTGTGGTATTATATATATTGTGATATATAATATACGTAGTGATTCTATAATAATAATTGATATATATATATACATATATGTAAAACACAATTTCTTTATTGATCTAGTGATAGACACTCAGATTATTTCCATATTTTTGTTACTATAAATAATGCTGCTATGAACATGGATGCCTGTATCTTTTCAAGTTAATGTTTTCATTTTCTTCAGATAAAGAGCCAAAAGTGGAATTGCTGGATCATACAGTCATTCTAGATTTCTGTTTTCGTGTGGTATCAGTTGTAATATTTCCCCTTTCATTTCTGATTTTGAGTCTTCTGCCTTTTTTTCCTCAACGAATATAGCTAAAGAAGTGCTAATTTTTAAAAACTCTTTTCAAAGAACTAAATCTTAGTTTTATTGATCTTCTCTGTTGTCTTTTTAGTCTCTAGTTCACTTATTTCTTTTCTGATCTTTGTTATTTTCTTTTACTAATTTTGGGCTTCATTTGTTTCTTCTTTTTCGAGTTCCTTAAGTTTCTAATTTTAGGTTATTTGAGACTTTTCTCATTCTTTGAGGTAGGTATTTATCACTATGAACTTCCCTTTTAGAACTGCTTTTGCTGCATCTCACAAGTTTGGGTATATCATATTTCCATTACTGTTTGTCACACACTATTGTTTGATTTATCTTTTGATTTCTTTAACTAGTTGGCTTTTCAGTAGCATGTTGTTTCATCTACACTTATTTGTTTTCTTCCTGTAATTAATTTCTATGATTATTTTATTGTGTACTCTTCCTATTGACATCAGCTGAGTTGAACTCTTTCTGGAACAGGGTAGATTATCCGCACAGAATGTATTTCTGTATTACTCACCCTCCCAAAGGGCATTAGGAAGTCTCACCATAGTGGATACACAACCCAGATGGTCATTTAACCCGTTTAGCTTACTTAAGACCAAAAAAGTTTTAAAATTACATGGAGCTACTTCCACACCATGAAGGAAAAATCATCCAAACACCTTGAAATCTTATTACATTTCAGAGTAATGATTTCTTGCCTATTTTATATTTTAATAGCTGATAGATTATTATGTTTTCAGGCTATAATATTTTCAACTTTTATGTTTGGTCTTTGACCACTTCCACAAGCACACATAATTTATATTCTTAAATTTGTGAAAGGGTTTATTATTTTATATGCCATTGTTATTGATCTGAATCAAATATTTCTTGCTTGGTTGAACAGAATGTAGTAGGAATAAAATGTGACTATTTACAACTATTAACCACTGCTAAAATTCATACAGCATCTGCCAGACCTACTGCATTATAAATAATATTGTTTATTTTTCTAAGAGTCTGATAATACCTGCTCCAAATACCAACACTCTCTGCAAATTTGTCAAAATTTTAAAAAGGTGCCATTAAATAATATTTTCACATATGACTATAGAGAGTTTCTAGTACAGTTCTCTTCAATTTTAATACTGTCTCAATATTCATGAATGCTCAACAGTTCAATAGTTGTTTTCAGGAGCTGTGCCTTCATTAAGGTGCAAAACATTAAACACCTGCAATTCCTCTCACACTATTCCTAAGGGAGAAATTTTGGTAACAAATGAAAGAGATACATGTTTTAGCTGAAAAAGTCACTTGCTGCTGATAAAGAATTTATAGCAGAATGTTCCAATAGAGAAGAAGAAAGCAATATGAAAAGAAAATTAATATTCATTGAGAAACACCTACCACGGTATGAAACAAAGATTACAAAGCCAAACTGAACAATAATCAAACTTCTATATGAAAAATGGAACACACACAGTGCATATAGTTGCAGTTACCTAAGGCTATGTAACAAAATATTCTCCAACTAAGAGCCATAAATGACAGTTATCATTTACTACTCCTCAAGGTTTCTGTGGGTCAGGAGTTTGAAAGCATCTCCATGAGGAGATCCTGTCTCTGTATCTCTCATGAGGTTACAATCAGACAGTGGTTAGCCTGGAGTCATACTGAAGGCTTCTTCGTATCCATGACTCGAGCCTGAGCTGTAAAGATTCAGTTCCAGTTTGGAGCACCCCTCCCTAACCTTATATGTCATCCCCATGTGGAATCTCCAGGCTGGTGGCTTCAGGGTGACAAGATTTCTCCTCTGCTGCCTTGTGATGTCCAAGGCATCGGTCCTAAGACAGAAATAGGAGCAAGCAAAGCCAAAGTTCTTTAAGGACTCATCTTTAAAATTCACACAGCCTCATGTCTGCCACATTCTATCAGTATTTACAAAGATCCACTCAGTTTCAAGTAGAGGGAATGTAAACTTCACATCTTGATGAAGAGTTTCATCATCCACTGGAATCAGTCCCTGTAGTAAGAAGAGCATGTAGGATAGGACATGTTTTGATGCGCCCATTTCTCTGAAAATCCAACCTACCACCTTAGCCACATGGGTCACCTACACTTGTCAAACTGATCAACAACATCAAGTGCAAGGGAAAAATAAATGCTGAAGTTCAATATCTGCTGTTTGACAGGTTTATCAGCTGAACTGGGAGGAATAAATACCTGTTAATTTGAAACCCCAGACTTGGTTTTTGAAAATATTAGCTTGACTGGAATACTAAAAGCAAACCTGATATCTAAACACTGATTATAATCCAAACACTTTAACACTTTCTCTGGAGCGCCAGCGCCTACAACAGAGGCATAACACTTCACGTAGAACAATTAGCCCTGGCTGTATCTGTGTAGAGAGGTGTTTTCTTTTTCTTTCCTGGGGGCATTAGCTTCCTTCTGGGATTTTGCTAGAACAGACCTTAAGTAGAAAATGACAAAGCTCCGAAGCTGAATTGATTCAGGACAGACTGACCATTCGCTCATCAAATATTTACTAGGCATCTACTATGGGACAAATGCTGTGCTAGGCACTGGAGACACAGCAATGAGTAAAGGAGAAAAAATCTGCAGTGGCCCCCGAACAGCGAACATTCTCTGGATCAGCTTGGAGACGAAAAGGAAAGCTAGGATGGAGCCGGGAGGAACTCCAACAGTTCTCGAGTTGATGTGAGGAGCGGCACCCTACAGAGGAAACTGAAATGGGTTCCAGGACATGAGAAAAAAAAATAGGACCAACAGTAGGTGTCTGGAAAGTTAGGAGAAGCACAGCTTTCCAGAAGAAGAGAGGGTCAGCTATGCCAAATAAGCTGAAGGATAAAGAGTATGACAAATGTAAGTTAGAGAACGGTACTTTAGGATACTGGGGAATAATTCCTGCTGTCTCAAATACGGGCGTATCTAGGGCTGCTCTCTTCGCCGTTGGGGAAGGGCTGTTATGGGAATGTTGCAAAATGTTAACTCACATTCTTTGGGGATAAGATGCTTTAGGGCAGTGATTCTTAACCATAGTTCTGCACCATGAAGGTGGATGCGGTTATACGTAAGGCGCGCCGTAAGTTGTTTAGATAAAGGAGGCATAGAGACTCAACTGGAGCGAGAAGACTAGGAAAACCACAGGCAATTCGGCCCAGCCCTCACTGCGTCCTACATACGGATCTACATCAGGGTGTGTTTCAAAGCGCGAATCCTTCTAGGAACCACCATCCCACATCACAAGGCAAGCAGTAGAGGGGGGAAGAATTCATAAAAAAAAAAAAACTATTCAAGTTATTTAAGTCAATGAAAGAGAGCTCATGGCTTTACCCGGGACAACAAGAGGTGGTCAGCAGGAAAGGAGAAACAGTGATCACGAGCAGGGCTTTGGCCACCTGCTGCTTTCCAGCTGTGTCACTTCAGGAGAGCAGGATTCACCCCTCAGTTTCACTATCCATGGAGTGGGGAGAACAACACCTCTCTCATGAGTTGTCACGAAGATTCTCTGAGGAAGTAGGTGTAAGGCTCTTTGCACAGTGCTTCACACATAACAAATGATCAATAAGGATGTGCTGTTGCTATTCTGGCTGTGCAGTGACTCTCAATGGCACAGTATAAAATGCTCGAGCTTAGCTTCTCAAACCTTCCTGTGTCACTCATGATTCTGTAACTGTCCCAAGGACACTCAGCCTCCCTATTCCTCTTTCCTCTTCTATAAAATTAAGAACATTTGTCTAGGTCAGTGGTTAAGTTCTGTTCTGAGAAGTCTTAGTCTGAAGAGAAGGGGAGAAAGGTAGGGCTCTGAGAGCCTCTGTCCTTTCCTCTGAGCAACTTCACTTTTCTTGATATTACACATTTGGCTTTGGCACAAGATTACCTTTGACCAAAGACGGTCTCTGGGGAAAACATAACAGAAAATGTTTAAAAGCGAAATAAATAAAAATATTAAAAAAAAAAAAAGGGGGGGGCACCTGGGTGGCTTAGTCGGTTAAGCGTCCGACTTTTGCTTAGGTCATGATCTCACAGTTCATGGGTTTGAGCCCCGCGTCGGGCTCTGTGCTGACTGCCAGCTCAGAACCTGGAGCCTATTTCAGAGTCTGTGTCTCCCTCTCTCTCTGACCCTCCCCTGCTCATGCTATCTCTGTCTCTCCTAGAAATAAAAATATTTAAAAAAAAAAAAAGAAAATGTTTAAAAGCTACTGGTTTGGAGAGTCTAATGCCACAGACTTCTACAACTGAAAGCGATAAGACAAGAATCCCTGGAGAATGTAGATAATCAAAACTGCAGCTAATTAGAATATAACTGAGAGCCAGTTCATCATTAATCCAGTATCTTTTGTATATAAAGCTGTACTAAATACTTCACTTTTAATTAGTCTTTCATTCCATCCCGGTCATTATAATACAAATATTTTAGTAGCAGCAAAGCAAAAAAGTAACCCTACTAAGTGCTTTCTTGGTGAATTCAGTACCATTTGCCAATGGGCAAATGATGTGGGGGGGGCTGGCTCAGATTGTGTGCTCTAGTAGAAAAATCTTTGAACCAAATATATGGAGTTGAAAACATCAGCAGAGACCCTTCTGAGCAGCCTTAGCTTTGGCAAATATTTAGCATGTCAGAGTCTATATTTCCTCATCTATGAGGTGGAAGAGATTATACAAGTTCGCAAATCTGCCCTGAGAGTGTCCGACCCACTCATTATGTAATTCATTAAGTGTTTAGGGAAAACCAAATACATGCCAAGCGTAGCTCAGGATGAAAACACAACAGTGAATCGCTACGATAACGGAATGTTCCCCAAGCCATTGTACACCTGCAACTCAGTGGTCTTTAGGAGGACACATGGACACATGCCTACCAAACTCAGGGTCAGTGCAATCAGAGTCACCCAATAGGTGCTACTTGCCTTCTTTCTTAACCTTCCTTTCTTCATAGAAAAATTAAAGTGTGGATGGAAGAGAGCTATGCCATTCACATGTGACCCCCCACCCCCGCTCCCGCCCTCTTCACACTTACCCTGTCTGTCTCATTCTCTACCCGCCCCCCACCCGATTGCTGGCTCTCCTGTGCAACTGGATTTGTGAAAGTGGTTCAAAGGGCCAAGGCAGGGAAAAGAACTAGGGAGAAAAGTCTCTATTATGAAGTATCTATTATGAAGATTCAGGATTGTGGGAGAGGAAACGTAGGCCGAGAAAAGCAGGGCTGGGCAAGAATGAGGGGGAGGGACCGGGGAGTGGGAGTGTGAATGGCTCTGGAGCAGCTCCGGGCCAACCAAATTTTTGGGGAGTGAAGAAACACCATGGAGGGAAATGAAGTAGACCCTGTTGCTCTGCGATACTCAAATAAAGCCTGAATTTTCTTTTAATTAACCTTAAGCATCTGAGCTTGTGCTTCTTGAATGCAACTGGGAGTACAGAGTGAAGCACCCTAGGGCCTCAAGCTGTATTCAAAACTCCCAAAATCAAACCCATGGTTCTCCTAAAATCTGGAAAAGAGAGTTTAAAAAGGAGACAAACTGACTGGGACAAATCTGGACCCAAAATGCATCCCTGAAGGGTTTCTCTGAAGAGAGAAGGAAACTTCTGATGCATTTAAAATCAAGTCACCAAACAAGAAGTTGCCAAACATGGAATACTTTTCTACCTCCAGACCCAGCCATCCTATCAGCAACCTAGGCTCCCGTACCTATGCGCCCCTAGAGAGAAGCCTGCGGACCCCAATGGTTTTGGTGCCTCGCCTGTCAGGGAGCATTTGCTGCCTGGATGATGCACTCAGAGGAGGAATGGAAAACCAGATCAGAAGTACTTTGATCCTCCTTTTATTTTGCCTCTTATGTTTTCCTTTTGGGCCAATGACTTCTTTCAGACCCTAATAATTTACACTTCAGGCAAGCATCAAAGTATAGTCATGCCCTGAATAGTAATTACTGGCCTGGTGTTGGAATCAAGCATCTCAAAGAAACTCTAAGTTAATTAGCTACAGACCTATTTACCTTCAGGCCAATGAAGAAGGGAAGGAACACTGGATTAGATAATTAGCTACAGACCTATTTACCTTCAGGCCAATGAAGAAGGGAAGGAACACTGGATTAGAACCTGCCTTCAATTCATGGCTTTATTAGTTCTGGCATTACAATCAGCCTGAGACCCCCCTCTGTCAACCTTCTGCAACTGAACTGACGGCTGTCGTGGGGACCAGTCACCAACCGAGACCCAGTCAGGATATCCATGGAAGAAACTTGGACTTTCATTGTTTTCTGTCCTTATTTTCCCAATTACTGAGCAGTTTTGTTTATCAGTACACAAAATAGTTTCAACCTTTCTGTAACACATATGTTTAGGGACTAAGATTGAGAGAAGGACAGGTTTAAAAGGTTTATTCATTCTTAACCAAGTATCTACTCGAAGGCCATTTTTTCTATACATAGCTCAGTTTTAACCTTCCTAATTCTTATTCCTCTTTCTGAGAAATGTTTTATTTAGCTTTTTGTAAAAATCCACACTTTAAAGAAGCAATGAATACAGATAACGTTCCTTGCTTACATGTCCCTGTGACCGTGGCTGATTTCCACAGAACCATCTAAGAGGAGGACCCACACTTGCTAGACTACTTAGGATGTCCCTACAGGTGTGTATCAACACGCCTCTTGCAGATATTTCTTCCAGGGTTCCCCTGAACTCTGTGTTCCATCAATCACCCATGAGAAGGTATTGGAAATGTAGCAGAACCAGCACCTTGTCCTCCGGTGCTGACACTGAAATAGCATGCCACAAGTCCACCTACCCAGACCTAACTTGTCAAATGGAAAATGGAACCTTCACGTATCGTAATTCTTTTCGTTCTTTCATAGTCCCACCCTCAATATACCCTTCGCTGTTTGGACTATATTAGTTTGCCAGGGCTTCCAGAACAAAGCACCACAAACTGAGCATCTCAAAGAAGAGAATTTCTTCCGGTCCCAGTTTGGAGGTTGGGAGTCCACAATGAAGGTGTTGGCAGGCGTTCATGAAAGTAAGGGCTGGGAGGGAAGGCTCTGTCCTTGGCTTACAGATGGCCGTCTTCACTCCATATGTCTCCACATCATCTTCCTTGTGTGCCTGTGTCTGTGTTCAAATTCACGTTTTAATAAGAACACCGGTCATGTTGCATGACGGCCAATCCTAATGACCTCATTTCAAGTGGCTTCCGTCTGTAAAGACCATATCTCCAAATACACTATTTCTGAGACCCTCGGAGTTAAAATTCCAACACACCTTGTTTTGGAGGGGACACAATTCAACTCATAGCAGGGATCAATAAAAAAGTTTGGACTTTAAAAAGTCATTTATCAAAGAGGAAAGATGCTATTGCCACACATTTCTCTGGTGATTGCTTCACTGAAGCATCTATTCTATGCCAGGCACTATGCTACGGGGGGTGGGGGTGGTGAGGGCAGAGGACAGAGATGACAAAATGCCATCTCCATACTCTTGAATGGAGCTTCTCTTCTGGCAGTCCCTTCATCATGTAGAGATGTGGATGAGCTGGAATGCCAATCTTCAAGTTGTGGAAAGCATTTGACTCCTATTCCCCTCTCCTTTGTCCTAGTCAAAGGCAGCCACAGCAACACTGTCACAATGGGTAGAGAAGGGTCCAATTTGCATAGAAGTGACAAGTCTGCCTTCACCAATTTCCTTCAGACATTAAGTCCATGATAATTTTTTTCTGATTTTTTAAATGTTTATTCATTTTTGAGAGACAGAGTGTGAATAGAGGAGGAGCAGAGAAAGAGAGAGGGAGACACAGAATCCGAAGCAGGCTCCAGGCTCTGAGCTGTCAGCACAGAGCCCGATGCAGAGCTTCAACCCATGAACCATGAGATGATGACCTGAGCACAAGTCAGATACTTAACTGACTGAGCCACCCATATGCCCCAAGCCCATGATAATTATTTTAATAGAATTGTGTGTAAATGAATAATGATGACCAACTACCCATCTTTTTTGCTTAGTTGATAATAGGAAAAGTAATAACCACCCATTTTTCTAAGATGTTTATGTTTCTGGCACTTTGCAAGGCACTTAGCACCCACAACTTAATGCTGCTTTCACAAGAGGAAATTGTTACTATTAGCTTCATTTTACAGATGAACAAAACGAGGCTTGGAGAAATTAAGTGTCTTGCTAAAGCCACCAGATAACACACAGCGAAGGTAAAATCTGAACTCAAGTTGTCTGAACCAAAACCCCATCCGCTTAAGCCCTATGCAATACTGCCTCATTTAACCTCAGACCTTCTGTCAACTGGCCAATATTGTGTCTATCACGTGTGTACGTATGTGCATACACATGTGTGTACATACACATGTATATAATGGGTGTGTTGTACAGGTATAGATGAAATATTGATTTTGATACAAAACATCTATGATTAATGCTGATTCTTCAGCAATAAACCTTGCACTCATTAGAAACTTACGGCTTTTTCTCATGCCTACATCTGTGACATAACATATTCAACCAAAGAAAGCCTGAGCCAACTGATTAGTATTTGATGTGTTGAAAAGGCTAATGGTTCTTTATGTGAAACATCTGACAACGTGCAGCCCACTTAATTACTCAGTTGATTTTATAGCTTTGAAATAGTAAAACAGAATAATCCAAATGACTGGCCAATGTGGTGAGTGATATTTTAACATCTACTCAACCCTCAAACTGTGAAGCAGAGTACTTATCCAAAATCCAATACTTTCTATTTTCCTTTTTACTGTTATAAGTCAAAACCAGCTAAATTGATTTTTTTTCCTTTGACTTCTGCAAAAAAGTTCCTTCCTGAACAGATTACATGTGCTGCTTTGCAGCCCAGAGGACATTTTACAGTCAACTATAACCCTAAAATCATGAAAATATGGGTTGACTTGAGAAGCTGGGAGGACTTGACAGGTCTTTGATTAGAATAGAACAAATATGTCTTGGTAGGTGAGCTGCCTTTTATGAATGAGACTTAAACATTTTAACTCTATTAACCTTTACCCACTAACACCACAGGAAGTTTTGGGACAAGGTCTTCAAACTTCTAAGTAGGAGACAGCACTGGCAAAGGATGTAGAAACCTCTGGAACATCACTCAAGAGCTTTGAATATGTGTCCCCATGGTTTGGTCTCCTCACAACATTGCAACACAGATGTTATCTGTGCTTTTCAGCTTCCAGCACAACTTGGTTGGGGTCGCAATGGTGTAACTGGTGACAATGATGGAAGGGGGGAGGGGGAGGAGGAAGAAAAGAGGAAGAGGAAGCAGATCATCTTGCTGTAGTCCCCCCAAAAGTAATCTACTACATACAAATGAATACTTCATATGATGCAGGATTTTGGTAGCCAACGGTCATACTTAAAGAAATGATGAAAATGAGACTCACATCCAGATCCTGTATCTCATTCCATTACCACAAGTTCTCTTCTAAATGATGAATTTGCAAAAACAAGCAACAGTGTCTACCCTAGGTTACCTTCCCCTCTCTTCAGATGTTGAAATTAAGTCCATGTGGATGCCTGGTAAAAATGCTGGGCAAAGACTCCATGCCAAGTCACGGGAACACTGTGACCTGGCGAGATCAGGGCCATTGATGAATGATCTCACTTGAAACTCACCATTTAAGAATCTCAAAATATGCGGACATTGATAAACTGATATTATAATGACCCAAGTTTTATCTGTCTTCTTTTGCTTGTCCACCTTGACCAGTGCATATAGAGAGCAGCAAAGAAGAAAGAAGAAAGAAAGAAAGAAAGAAAGAAAGAAAGAAAGAAAGAAAGAAAGAAAGACAGAAAGAAAGAAAGAAAGAGAAATACTGTTTAATGGGTATGGATTTTAGGTTTGCATAGTTCTAGAGATTCACTGTACCATGTGAGTATACTTAAAGAAGGGGACATATATGAGGAATATTCACGAGACAGAAGCGCAAGAATGAGTTATGTTACTGAAGGAGGGGAAGAAGGAGAGAGAGGACATGGAGATTTTCAAGTTGCTGGAAAAACTGCAACAGAGGATGGCCGCAAACGAGCACTTTCAGTGGACAGTAGTGTTGGGAAGGTAAGTGAACTTCATCCAAGTAGAGATCACCAGCAGGCAGTTGGCTCCGTAGATCTGAGCTCTGGAAGGAAGACTAGTGTGTTGATTGGGTGTATTTCCCCGGGTTTCTCTAATTTTCAGCTCTAGCCAAACCCTAGACCCTTAAATTGTTTATTTCTCCTATCATTAATAATGATCCAGAAGTACATATGGATTCATCTTCTGTTTTTCATCTAATATTTCATATGTGAATATTGACACACAGGTGCTGTATCATTTGTGTAAATTAAGAATAAGGATCTAACACAACAGAAACATTTAATGAAGTTGCTTTTCATGTCCTTCATTTACCAGGCCCAGACATGGCTAGTTTGATCATTCCGTAGAATCAAATGCTGAATTCAGGCGAACACAGGGTATTCAACGAGCAGGTGGATTTCTAACAGAACACCAATCAAGTCAGCCGACATGGTCAAGCCAGCTGTGTCTGCCGAGGCAATAATCACCACCAAGCAGCACCTGTGCACACCAGCCTGCAGCCTGTGTTTACAGGTTGCAATTGGAAAGGGCTCAGCAAGCTGACCGCAAAGGTTTGTGCAGTACCTGTCCAGCGCATATATGCCCTCCTCCAGGCAAGCCCATTAGTTCTTCGCTTTCATGGACACTAGGCTTTGTTCACAGATTTAGTGGCAGGAATAAAAAAGACCAACAGAGCTAGCTTCTGGCTGAGAAAAGACACTTGAATGAGAAGCATCCCGGTACAAGGCAACGGAACAGAGGAGGAGGGAATGAGAAAGGCAGGACATCACCCAAACAGAGCAAGTAATATTTCTAGGCGGTAGAGTGAGCTCTAAAAAAAAAAAAAAATAAATAAATAAATAAAAAGGCTTAGTAGCATTTTTTGAATCAGAGATGTTTTTGAGAAATACGCAAAGAATTCAGACTGGGCTTACTGATGGCAGTTTCCCCTGGGAGGCATATTGCCATGTAGGGCATAAGTACTTTAAATGGAACTTTGTGGCTTGTTTATCTAACATAGTAACAGCTTTCTCAGATCCAACCATCCCTTTTATGCATCACAAGATAACAAAAGGTTATGTAATTTTAGGAAATTGAGCATATAAACAGGGATATTCTCAGCAGATCCAGTGAATATTAAGCACCTGCTATTATCTCCTAGAGGTTGATGTGCAAAGGTAACCAACTTAAACACACTGGAGAGCTTGCATCCACAACAGCAGCATTTTGCTAAGAATCTGTTGCATTCTAAAATGCAGGCGCGGGGCGCCTGGGTGGCTTAGTCGGTTAAGCATCCGACTTTCGCTTAGGTCATGATCTCACGGTTCGTGGGTTCGAGCCCAGCGTCGGGCTCTGTGCTGACAGCCAGCTCAGAGCCTGGAGCCTGTTTCAGAGTCTGTGTCTCCCTCTCTCTCTGACCCTCCCCTGCTCACGCTGTCTCTCTCTCTCTCTCTCTCTCTCTCCTAGAAATAAATAAAAAAAATTTAAAAAAATAAATAAAATGCCGGTGCATCATAGTCATGTTTCATAAAACACAACAACGGGTGAAGAGCAGGGAAGCCCTCTGATTTGGCAAAGCTAATTCAATGCAGAGGAAAAACAGTATTTCAGATAAAACAAAACAAAATCCATCTCGTTACCCTACTGGTTCCTTCTGAGGCTGATGGTTTCAGAAAAAGCCATACAATACACTGTGAATTCTTGCGCTTCCAACTTCTGAGGCTGGTTTCTCGCTGCCCCCAAATGCCCATTTTAACTGCATGAATTTACACTGACCACGTGAATTCCTGAAAGAAAACTCAAAGTATATCATGTTCAGTTTCAGAACTCCAGCAGTCAATTCAAAGTCATGCTTTTGGAGAGTGAACCGCTGAAAATAATGGCCAAAGCAGGCAACAGTTCACAAACTAATCTCTTTACGGTTTTTAAAATGACACGTGGAATGAACCGATGGCGAGTCACCCTAGCTCTTGGGGGGTGTTTGCTCTATGTGAACGGTGAAACTATGACAACCAGAGTGCGGCATCCCATCGTAATGATCATAACAACAGTTAACATTTATACAGCAATAACTTCCATTCACTCATTTAATTCCCCCAATAATCCTACCAGGCACAATTACCATTCCCCGTTCACAAGGCCAGAGAGCAGCCTGCTAAGAGCCCCAGAGCTAGTAATTTGCAGACTGGAGTTAAGGCCAATCCCATCTGACTCCAGAGTTCCTGCTCTTAGGGCTACATGGACTCTCTACCTTTTTTTTTTTTTTTTTTTTAAGTGCAGGTGTATTAGGTTGTTAGGCTTGCCGTAACAACATAACACAGGAGATGGCTTACATAATGGAAATTTATTTTCTGACACTTCTGGGGACTGTAAGTCCAGTATCAAGGTACAGACGGGTGTGGCTTCTCCTGAGGTCCCTAGACTAGGGAAGGTCCTCTCTCTGTCTAAACAATAAACACCTCCCTGAGGTCTCTGTGTGTGTCCTAATCTCTTTTTATAAGGACTCTGGTAGGATTGGATTAGGACTCACTCTAAGAGTGTCATTTTAACTTAATTACCTATTTAAATGCCTGCCTCCAAATACAGTCATATTCTGACATCCTGAGGGTTAGGGATTCAATATGAATTTGGGGAACACAATTTAACCTTTATAGCACATCGATCACAGTAATTTTCCATAAAACGCAACAGTATGTGAATGGCTGTAGTGTCCTCTGGCTTGTGAGGGGTTAATTGTATAAGGACTCATTTTGGATTTTCTCCAGTCAACAGGTTCTTAGAGGAGGATGTTTAAAAACTATGTTTATCACAGGAGTCAAGGGCCTGCAGTTAATGTTCTTGGATTCTTGTCCTAATAATGTCTTCTGACGACATCAGCTCAGCTATGTCTGGGACTTGTCAGCATGACTCAGTTTGCTGTTTTAGATGGAACCTCAAGTGAGGTATCAGAAAATGCAATCACAAAAGCAGAATTCTGCGTTAAGATTCCAGTGTTGTCACTGTTTTGCATAGAGTTCATTTCCGTTGGTCTTTTAAAAGTAGTTTTAGGGGCGCGCCTGGCTGGCTCAGTCAGTTAAGCGTCTGACTTCGGCTCAGGTCATGATCTCATAGTTGGTGAGTTCCAGCCCCGCGTCAAGCTCTGTGCTGACAGCTCAGAGCCTGGAGCCTGCTTCCAAGTCTGTGTCTCCCTCTCTCTCTGCTCCTCCCCCACTCATGCTCTGGCTCTGGCTCTCTCTCTCAAAAATAAATAATTAAAAACTTTTAAAAAATGTAGCTTTAAGCACCCCACTCTTGATTTTGGCTCAGGTCAGAATCTCACTGTTCCTGAGATCAAGCCCCAAGTCAGACTCTGCACTGACAACACAGAGCCCCTTGGGATTCTCTCTCTCCCTCTTTCTCTGTCCCTCCCCTGTATGCACATTCTCTCTCTCTCTCTCAAAATCAATAGGCTTTTTAAAAAAGTATTTTTAAGTATCTCACTTTTTAAGAGCAGCTTTAGGTTTATAACAAAGGTTGAAACACCCCATGTGTCCCCATACATATGCAGCCTCCCCCATTATCAACATCGCTCACCGAAGTAGGACATTTAGTGCCAAGAATTCACCTACATGGACACATCATAACCATCCAGAGTCCACTGCTTACCTAGGGTTCACTGTTGATGTTGTACATTCTGTGGATGTGAACAAATGTATAAGAGTGTATATCCATCATTACAATATCGATACACAGTATTTTCACTGTCCTAAAAATTCTCTGTGCTCCCCCTTCCCATCTCCTCCACTATCCCTTTTTTTTTTTTAATGTTATATTTATTTCTAGGACAGAGAGAGAGAGAGAGACAGCGTGAGCAGGGGAGGGTCAGAGAGAGAGGGAGACACAGACTTGGAAACAGGCTCCAGGCTCCGAACTGGCAGTCAGCACAGAGCCCGACGCGGAGCCCGAACCCACGAATCATGAGATCATGACCTAAGCGAAAGTCGGACGCTTGACCGACTAAGCCACCCAGGCGCCCCCTCCACTATCCCTTTCTACCATGGTCTTTTTATTGTTGCCAGAGTTTTGCCTTTTCCAGAGCATCATATAGTTGTAATCATATATTATGTAGTGTTTTCAGACTGGCCTCCTTCACTTGGCCGTAAGCATTTAATGTTCCTCCATGTCTTTGCGTGGCTTAGAAACTGAGTGATATTTTGCTGTCTGGATGTGCTCCCTATTGCTTTTTGTTTTAACTCTAGAATTGAGTTGGGGAAGCTTCATGTCCCAGAGCACCCCAACAGTCTAGAACTCTCCTTTTCCCTTTAGATAGCCCTTTCCTGATCTCATGCTAACTCAAGCTATAGATATAGGTATATTCTTCCCAAATATTGCCATGTATCTCATTACATGTAAATGTTTTAGCAAAAATATAGTGTACCGACTTTTTTGGCCTATGTTCAATTTACTTACATGATATTTTATTATAAATCTTATTCCTATGTTTTTTCCCACCATCATATTATGGAAAACAACTAGGTAGCTAGATGTATCTCTCTATCATATAGCTGCTGAGCATTTGAAATGTGAGTGATGCAAATGAGGGACTGAATTCTTCATTTTAATTAATTTAAATTTAAAAATTGGTGATTTATTCAATTATTGCAACACTTTTAAATGCTTTTGGAATACCTTGAGTATGCAAATCTATTTTTTAAGCTGTACATTTTATGAAATCTAAACACAGAAATAAGGATCAAGGATTTCCAATGAAAGTTCAGCAGCTGTATTAGATATGCTGTGTCAAGTTCACACCAAATTTTGAAGCCTTTGTCCACAAAAGGAATGAAACAATATTTCAATAATTTTGTTTATTGGTATGCTGAAATGATAATACTTCAGATATATTGGTTTGAATAAAACAGAATGTTAAAATTAATTCCACTGATTTCTATTAATTTTTAATCACTTATTTACTGTGGCTACAAACTCAAGGTAACATATGTGGCTCACATTAAATTTCTACTGGGCAGTGTTGCTCTAGGTGTTAATTCCCCTGACTACTACACAGTGTTTTATCATAAGTGTACACCCAACTTTTCCTTCTCTATTCTCCTATCAACAGGCAGACTGGTTGTTTCTGATCCTTTGCCATAGCAAACCACCTCAAAACTCCTGTCTTCATGGATACTTGTTATTACGTGACTTTCTAATTTTTTTAACCAACATGATAGGGATAATGTCTCTCATTTTAATAGTAATGTCTCTGAATACAAATACGCCTGAACATCTCTTTCAAACACGTATTAGCCATTCAAGTTTCTTTCCCCTTCCATAAAATGCCCACTTACTCCTTTGCCCATTTAAACTTCTGTTCACTAATAGGCAGAAATAAAAGAGAGTCTATCCATAGTATAAATATTTGGTCACCTACTATAAATATTTTCATTGTTTTCTCTTGGCTTGTGCTCTGTTAATTTTTCTATGGCTTTCTTCATTGGGCACAAATCTTTAATTGATTTAAATTTCTCATGTTTCACCTTTATTATTTCAAGATATTCTACCCCCACATGAGATTGTAAAGAAGTTTCATACAGTTTCTCCTCATGGTTTCAATTTCACCTTTCATATTTGGATCTTTTGTCTACCATGGATTTGTACAGCACATAATGCAGATGATTCTCAACCATTCTGGCTGGAGTCAGGTACCTCCCCTTCAAGAATTCATCAAAGCTCTAGACTCTTTCACTACAAGAAAACATGTGCATGCAACACTGCGTACATAATTCCAGAGAGTTCTCAGACTTCCTACCCCAAGCCCTTTCACATAGCCTCCTGCACTCCATAAAATCATGTTAAGGATCCCCAAGTCTATGGATTCTACCACCTAATATCTCATTGTACTTGTTAAGGCTTTGTACACTCTCTGTGTTCTGGGTTATCTCATATTCTCAACCAATCTATAGGTTCCTTAAGGACAGAGACCTAAATTCAAGTATCTCTGACATTTCTCATAGTCCCTGAAAACAAGGACTGCTCAATAAATAAGGCCCTTAGCAACTGATGTCTAAGAAACTGGACTCAGAAAACTGTACTTACTGACCCAATGGTTCTCTAAGGAGGCCACACGGTTAATTCACCCATTCAACCAGCATTCACAGAGCTTGTCTATTGTTCCAGCTGCCGGGCTAGATGCCAGAAAAGCAACAAGGAAAAATAATAGTTTGTGCCCTCATAGGGTTCCTAGACTATGAGGAAGACAGGAAAAGCAGCTCTGACACATGGCATAAATGTTCAGCCACCGGAAGGAGAGGGAGGTTTGGTGCTGCATAGGAAGGGAGCATCTCATGGGGCTTCTGAGTGTAAGGATGGGTAGGTTTCTAAGGAGGAGCTGCACTTGGGTCAAGACCCATAAGATGAGTAGAAGGTAGGCAGCTCACCTAAGAGTAGTAGGAAGGCAAAGACAGGCTTTGAAAATCCATCCTGTGATTAATACAGTGAACCAGCAAGACTGCTCTTGCTGCTTCTCTGGGACTCAGAAAGTAGCAAGTGAGACACTCAGCAAGGCAGCCAGGAAGACTGATCTTCACACACACAGATCAGGTCACATCAGAGCCCACTTACAGGACCGCTAGATAAAATGCACGACATCCAGTTAACTCACACTCTCATAAACAAAAAAAAAAAAAATTTTAGTATAAGTACATTCCGTGTAATATTTGGGTCATCCTTGTACAAACAAAGCATCTGTTTTTATCAGAAAGTCAAATTTAAGTGGGCGTCCTGTGTTTTTATGTGGAAAATCTGCCAGTCCGAGGCACTGAAAATTTCACTCAAAATACAATCTTCATATGATCTGCCTTTCTCCATGTTTCTCACTTGAACTTAGTCCATACTCTGCCTTACCCACCATGCTCCAGGCACATGGAATACTTCTGGAAACATGCGAGCTTGCCAAGCTCCTCCCTCGGGCACCCTGGTTGTAGTGTCTTCTCTATTTGAAATGCTCTTCCCCTTTGCTCTCAGCATGGCTGGTTCCTTCTCAACTTTCACCTTTAATTCTATCACTGCCTCTAAGCAATGGCATCTCCACAGAATCTGAAAGTAGGCTCTCCCAATAGTTTCCTTTACACACACACACACACACACACACACACACACACACACACACACGTCCTCAATTATTTTATTTTCTTTCTTTCCTTGTTCAACTGTGTCCATCACCATAATGCCAGGGCTTCTTCTGCCTCTATAGCCCAAGCATTTAGCAATCTGCCTGTCACACACAAGGTACCCAACAAATCCTTGTCAAAGAAGAAAATACTTAGGTTAGCATTCTCCCTGGTGCTTCCAATTCACATTTTTTTGCCTACGCATGTTACCACTCATTGGCATGTGCGCTAGTCATGGAAAAATACACTATATCACAGAGAAAGTTCTACATGTGTTCAAGGAAAGATGAACAAATCAAAGAATGGTCAAGACACGATCATCATTAACGCCTCAGGGGAAAAAAAATCCCTAAAAAGTTCAAGAAACCAGGTCTACGGTTTGATGACACGTCCACTTTGTTTTTCCTTCCTACCTGTAACACATAAGACATACTGATGTTACTTGGGCTGTGCCTACTCAGCCTTCTTCTTCATCACTCACTACTTTATTCCTATAACTTCCCCCTCCTTCCCACAGCCCTTTCATGATATAAGCTTATATAATGCTTACAGGGCAAAAAACACACAAATATTAAATACAGAAGAAAGGCTTTCTTAAAAAAAACAAATATATACATGCACACATATATATAATTATATATTCCCTTTCAACACAACTGTTAATATAAATAAATCTACAGCTCTAATCCAATTAGCCATTTTATACATGTGAATCAGAAACAATGTATACTGTATTCTTCAAAGGGCTAATTCTGAGAAAAAACTTACCACCCACATACATTTATTAAGAGAAACACAAATGTAATGATTTTGTTCAATCACTGAACATTTTTATAAATATGAGCTATTATACATAGTAAAATCAGTTTAACTCGATAATAACTCCACATTTGAGCTCTTTGGCTTTTTAATCATGAAATTTACAAAACTTTTGGATCAGATTCAAATTTCTTTTTAGAACCAAATGACAAGTTTGCCAACAATTATAGGGAAGAAATAGGAACAGATAAAAGCAAAAGAAAGAAGAAGGTTTTGGCAGTGTGAAATCACGTTAAATCACAAAGTGAGAGCAAATTCTAACACAGAACCTGGAAAATACTTTATATGTGTGGGAGATAAATGGAAGTGCCAAGGTCAGATCTGCAAAAAAATAAAAAAATAAAAAAACAATACAAGGTTTCTTCTGACAAATAAATGGCAGAACAAATGTGAATGCATCCTCAGATCTTGTCATCAATAGAGTGATGCTTCTCCGATACATGCACCCCCCCCCCCCACCCAGCTAATGCTTCTCAAAGAGCATCATGATTTTTAAATTATTGGGAATTCTGTCATAATGATGGAATAAGGAAGTCCATTCGGCACCTTGATAGCTGTACATTATTTTCACTAGAGACAATACTGAGAAACAGACGTCAAGGCTTCTGCCTCTTCTGCTTATTCACAATATCAAAAACAGCATATTCCATGCATAATGGGTGTCCGGTGCTTGCTGAGAACAGAAAGAGCGATGCTTCATTTTCTTCGTTGTTGTCATGGTGGTGGCTGTACTTGTTTGTGCCTTCAGATCTCTTTATGCACCATATCTTTATGTGAACGCTTTTAAATCCCATCCTTCACCTAGCCACGATGATGACATTTCATCACCTGTCACTGGTGAGAAATGCACTTAAAAAAGAAAAATTAAGAAACTGGGGCATCTGAGTGGCTCAGTCAGATAAGCATCCAACTTGGATCTCATGGTTCCTGAGATTGAGCCCTGCATTGGGCTCTGCGCTGACAGCACAGAGCCGGCTTAAGATTCTCTCTCTCTGCTCTTTCTCCATTTGTACTATCTCTGTCTCTCTCAAGATAAATAAATAACCTTTTTAAAAAATTGAGAAACCAATGAAGTGAAAATGGATGCCTTCGTTGCCTGTTCCAGATTCCCACTCAAAGTATTGCATGCACATGTGTGTGCGCATGCACACATTTTTCCTTGACCAGAGAGGACAGTTGCCCAACACCAGGAGGAAATAAAAACTATCCTGTCAGAGTACGGTTCTCTACACAAGTAAAAAGAATTGACGACCCCCATTCCAGAGTACAGCCTTCTATCTTTGTGCCACACCTGAAACACTTTTCTCACATGAGGAAAGAGGTACCCTTGACTATTCAATGCCTTTCTCTCCTCTTGACATTAAGATGCTCCAACGTGCATCAGGATTTTCCAGAAGGGGCTGCATTGTCAGCTCCAGCTTGCAGCACAGAGAAGTGACATCTCGAGTGGGCCTCTCCTTGTCACTTTTCCCCATACTTTGGCACACACAAAAATGCCTGTCAAACACTATCCGACATACATGGCTTCAAGGAGAAGAAAAAAATAACCACTTTACTATGAAAGAGGCATAGTAACTTTTCTAACTAGAAAAGGCAAAGAGATGCCAGCTGACAAATGCACGGGGATAGGCTTTCTTCTTCTTTCTAATTCTCAGATTTATTCCTGAGGTTCCTGGCCAATTTCTACGTCATAAAGATGGTGGTATACAGAGCTCAAGGGCTTTAACACTTTACCAAGAAAAATTATACCACAAACTAGGAGAAGGAAGATGAGAAAAAACCACCATTGTCTGGGCAATGGCTATAAAGCAAACACTGTGCAAATATTTAGGAAGAGTTCTTTGGTTTTGTTTAATCTTGGGGACAAACATATTGAAGGAGCAGGCTTACCATTATCTTACAGGGAAGCAAAAGGAAGCAAACTTCAGCTCAGAGAGGTTAAATGACTTGCCCAAAGCCACATTGCCAGCAATTAGTGGAACAGGAAGTAGAACTCAGATCTGATTCCAAAGCTTAAACTCATCCCCATGTACCACCAACCCTCTCTAGGCAGCTCTGAAGATGCTGAAGAAGGGCTCCTGAGGACTCTGTAAGTATTCAAGCCAGCTGGCCAACATGGATGTGCTGGATAATGTTCAGATACTTAATAAGAAACGCCAGCTGTCAGGTGTGGAAAGAGCTGCTCCAGGCACAACCAAATCACATGCGTGTACTCTAAAAACAACTTGCGACCAGCCGCCTTCTTTAGGAATATATCTGAGAACACATCCCTTAAGGTCCAATGGCATTCGCAGTTTCCACATGCAGGGTGTCCCGAGGCAGTGTGGGGTGGAAGGTCAGCACATAACATTTCTGCTTTACTTCTTCAAGTTCATCTTGGCTGTAAGTCTTCTGAGACACAGAGAGAGAATGGATTCTCCGGTGGACTTCACCCAGAAATGTTGGGAGTCGATTAGAAAGCCCAGGTTGCTTCTGGTTCTATTACTTTTTATTTACTTGGAACTAAAAGATTTTCTGCCTGAAAGTAACCACTTAATATACTGGCATTGGGGGAGGAGAGGAAGATATGGTGCTTTTTTCTTTCTTTTTTTTTTTTTCTTTTTTGGCTATTCTTACCACCCCATCCTAATTTTATTATTTGCAAGAGGTTCTTTAATAGAAACTTCTACACTGCTTACCCTCCTGCAGGTTTAGAGGTGGCTAAACAACCAGTAGTCAGACTCCAAGCATATGCTTCTGATTCAAGTGCATTAACAGGGGAGGGTGTGTGTTTCTTGCAGCCATCGCCCTTGCCAGCTGCCGAAATGATGCCACGGCAGTCTTGGTGTCATGTGGATTGTACACCTTGATACCAGGAAAACAGAAGCATTTCTCAAAGAGTCTCTGGTAGCTTGGCAGGAAAACAGAAATTGCTTTTTATCAAAATGAAAACATTTTGTTTTTCCTGGAGAAACAGCAAAAGCAGTTTCAAAGGGGGTAGACTCTTTACTGTGGAAAAGGTGTTTTCAGTATGGAAGACAGACAGGCATGCTTTCCTTTCTCTCCTGAGAGCAACCAGATCCGTGAGGTCAGCCAGCCCAGCTCATGCAACAGACACAGGCTGCTGAGTCCTGAAGGCCACTCTTCGTGCTCTGAGGATCTTCCTAATTCCTGCCTGACAGTTCTTGAATCCACATCCGGGACACACACGCATCCTTTTTTTTTTTTTTTTTTTCCTTTCCTACACTATGAAAAACAAATCAAACAACCTCCCCCAGTGCACTTCTTCATTTTTGACATGGGGAGGGGTTTCTGGTAGTGGTAGAATGGAGAATAATGTGGAATTCACTTTCTGAACACCTACTCTGTGCCAGGCCAAGGATATTCTACACAAGATTCTATATAAACCTCACAACAAACCCTTAACAGGTTTCATTACGTCCATATGGAAGATGACAAAAAAAACCACGCGGTTTAGGGGAGTTAACTAAAAATGCCAGACAGGTGCTTCTATTAAGTGGAACACTACAAGGGTCTGGAGTATGATCCCTGCCCTACCTTGTGTCTCCTGAGCCTTTCTGTGTGACCACGTGGCATTGTCATACCTCCCCTACCTTAGTGTAAAATGCTATTACTTGAATAAACAAAATGGGATAGATATAGATATAGATATAGAATGGAATATTATTCAGCTTTAAAAAGGAATCAAATTCTGATATATGCTACAGCATGGACACTTGAAAACATTAGGCTAAGTCAAATAAGCCAGACACAAAAGGACACAAAATGTGTGGTCTCGTTTGTAAGGGGACGCCTAGAATAAATTCATAGACGCGGAAAATATCAAGAAGATACTAGTGGTTAGGAGGAAGAGGGAACAGGGAATTACTGTTTAATGGGCACGCAATTTCAGTTTGGGATGATGAAAAAGTTCTGGAAATCGAGAGCGGTGATGATCATACAGTAGTGTGAATATACTCAATGCCATTGAATGGTACATTTAAAAATAATTAAGATGGTAAATGTTATGTTAGGTGTATTTTACCGCCACGTAAGTAATATTTCCCACTACTCCCTTTTAGAGAAACGACATCTGCCCTGATGCCAAAGCTCTATCTTAAAACTGCCTGTTGTTACTGGTAAAGAGACATAAACCATTATCAACGGCAGGCACATCACCTCTAATCCACTGATAGTGGCTGCTAAAAATATTATGTTAAGAAGATTTCTGAGGATGTTTCCAGGTCCAAGTGGGACAAATGGCATGATGGATTTGTAAGGCCCTCTCACAAAGACAAAGAGGAAAGTCAGATAAAATACAACAAAATATTCTAATTGCTCTTGGAAATGTGAACTTGGAAACACAATCCAAGTGGCAAGAGCTTAGGTGGAGAGAATATGGTACAGAGAGACCACGATAGCCAAGGGCAAGCTGACCTCCTGATGGCCTAGGAGCTGAGTAAGCAAGGGAAGCTAGGCAGCTGGGAAGTAGGAAACAAAATATTCTATTGTTGCATGAAGTTCATGGGCGTGGGCTGTCTGTGCTTCCGTAGTTCTAGTCACTTCTTCCTGCCAGGACAAGACTCTATGTAGCTTGGTTATAAATCTCTCTTCCCTTCATAAAACTTTACTATCTATTTCTCAAATCTAAAATAGTCTAACTTCAATAGGGCCTTGGTAGGTAGGGTGGTCATATAATGAGACCTCCATAGAGAGCAATTTCAATTCATAGGCATTTTACTATATGTTCTATGAGCCTTCTGTGCTTTGATAGACAAAATGCCCAAATGCATAGAGCAAACTGGGGAGTCATCCAATTTCTCCTTCTTATTATTAGAAAAACAGGACAATAGGACAGTAGTATTTTTAACCCTGGGAACCTCTACAACTTCGTTGAACCATAGACGAAAATAACAAACATACTGGAAATTATGATAATCATTAAAAAAATAAAATATTTGCATAAATCCTGTTATATAAAGAATGTTTTGGGGTGCCTGGGTGGCTCAGTCTATTGTGCAGCCAACCTCGGCTCAGGTCATAATCTCGTGGTCCATGAGTTCGAGCCCTGCATTGGGCTCTGTGCTGTCGGCTCAGAGTCTGGAGCCTGCTTCGGATTCTGTGATTCCCTCTCTCTCTGCCCCTCCCCCACTCAAGTTCTGTCTCTCCCTGTCTCAAAAATAAATAAATATCAAAAAAGAATGTTTTTGTGGCAAAAAAAAAAAAAAGGAATTCTTTAACTCAACTTTCAGACTCTAAAAATCAAACTGAACAGAATTTAGATCAGAGAATCAATACTTGGAGACTAAGGATCACTAAATTCTCTTACTGAATGTGTGGAAGAAATCTCCGTTTTAATATGTATCACATGACACAGTCTTTATTTCTAAGAACTTCTCCTTAAATCCTGTCTACACGCGGTTTATGTACTGATTAATTCTTTGCCTTAACTGCTTTATATGTCAAAATACTGGAATGCAAATTAATTGTTCTTGGTAAACTATTTTGTATAGTTTCTCCTGTATACTACCTACTTTGAATAAGTTACATGAAAAATGCTACACATTTGGGAAGAAAGTAGCTTATTAGGAGAAAAATGAGATTTTGAATTATAAGGAATCAATACACAGTTTTCTTAGTCAGTTTTAGATTTTAACAACGTAATACCACTGTTTGCCCCCAAAGTGAAACAAAAATCAATTTTGTTTTCTTTTTTTTTTTTTTCTTAAACTGGAGAACATTGTTGAGTTTAATCATAAAGAAGAATCTTGTTTTGATTTCCTCTATCAATTACTTCTTGGGAAAATGCACTGTGGTAGTCCCATTCCAAATTTCAGAAACAGATGTGTTTTCATTTTTCAAACTTCATATGAGGTTGGGGATGGGTGTGTGAAAGAGCTAAGATCTGGATACACGGGAGCTCTTACCTTGGAATCTGGGGAGGGGCTTTTTCACTAGGGGGGAGCTCAAGGAGCAAGCTAATCGTTGGTTCCATAAGTGTTGTCTGTTATGCTCCACTCAGATCCACAATCCCATTGAAACCTGTCACTTTCAAGAGTGCAAATAATAGGAGGCGAAAAGAGCACCAGAGTTGGACATTCTATAACAAGAGCCCAGTGGATTCCTAACTTTCATCTAAGAAACTTCAATGGTTTAAGAGCAGATCGGTAAATGCTACACAGTGAACGAAATCTATGCAAAACCACAGGGAGAGTCTGGAGTAAGAGATGGAATGTGACAGTTCTAGGCCTTGCCCTCCAACCTTAAGTCCACATCACACCGCCTCTTTACAAAAGTCTCTCTGGAGGCCCAACACTTTCCACTCTGGTTGGAGACTTACTGCTGAAGAGTCAGGTTATAGAGATGGGTATCGGACTAAGCCAGGTTTCCTTTTTGTACACTTGCTTGCGCTCTCTCTCAAGCATGGAGGGTTTATCGCGTTCCAAAATAAAATGCAAACCAAGAGCATTTTGTATTTTTGCATTTCGATTCCCTGTTTTGTCAGTGAGTAATTATAGCAAATAAAATATTGCAGCTGAATGTAAATTGTTAGACAACCAGATCACACCAGGATATTTTTCTTCCACAAGTTTTACATCATAGCATGTTAAATATTAAAATACTGCAAGTCAAGTAAACAGAGAGGGTTCTTTTGCTCAAAGCATTAATTTTAAACAAACATTTCACTGTTATTCAGATCAGCTGCTGGGAAACAAATGATGTTTTCTTTCAAATAAGGGGAATATATCATCTGGAGGAAGGTAGACAGGAGAATCACATAGAAATAAGGGCATTTGTGACACAAGAGATGAATTTCCACCAGAAGAACAGGAGAGAATTCATGCGTAGGAGAAAAAGAAAAGGAAAGATTTACAAAAGGGAATTTTGAAAAGAGCAAGAAATGAGAAGATTGATTTATTCCTAGAGAAAAAAAAAAAAAAAAGAAGAAGACATGTCTCATGCCAGAAAAAGAAACCTGACTCAAAGTAAGGCAGGCAGAGAAGAAATCAGTTTCTGATAGAGTGAATTTCAGTTTAAGTAGTTACCAAGAAGGTAGAAATAAGAAAAAGCTTTGTATCTCTGAAAGATGATCAATCAATAAAATACCAATCAATAAGAATTTACTAAGTACCTAATGTTTGTTCAGTAACCAAATAGAAAATTAGACAGGGTCTTCTGACACTGTGCTATGGGGTTAAGAAAAGAGAGTGATCAAATTGACAGTGGGAATGTGTGTGTATTCTACACTGTGCAAGTAACAAAATCTGTAACTCAAAATTCAAGGATACAGATGATGACGGGGAGTTAAAGTTCCAGTCATAACACTACCACTTTATGGACATCTCCTGCTTCCCAAGCCCTGTGTCAGAAGCCTGACGTTTATGACACCCAGCATTTAAAACGATCCATTCAGAATTATTCCTTTTAAATTACAGAAGAAAATAAGGTTCAAAAGTTAAGTCGCTTATGTTACACAATGTGTAAATGGTAGGGCCTGAATTTAATCAGAGTTCTCTCCTTCTCCCAAGGTCATGCCTTTTTTTTTTTTTTCTTCTCCACAAGTGCTGGATTTATCCTAAGAAAGCCCTTGCTCTATGGCATCCTTACAGCCAAATAGCAACCAATTAGAAGCAAAAACAAACAGAAAAGCAGTGTGGAAAAAGTTCTTTGTAAGGGAGCTATTCCCAACATGATTAAAGCAATGACACTTTAATGATATGGAGGATTTTTTAAATTTTTATTTTATTTATTTATTTAATTTGTTTTATTTGTTGCTTTTAAAAATTTGTTTGGGAGGCCATACATTTGCTGGGAAGCAAGCCTTTAAAGTCATCTCAGAGTTGAGGACTGGAGGGCATGGGTAATGGAGGGCATAAAGTCTTCACAGAAGGAGGCAAGTCTTTTCCACACAGGTGAGGGAGCAAGGAACAGGGTTGGGGGAGGAAGAGCCAATCTCTGATCTCTTCCAGTTTCTCACTAAAATTAAACAACAACAACAACAACACCTGAGAGTAGGACTATTTTGGATAAATGTGGACAACCAGCATACCATGTTGAGTGGGGCAAACCACTGTAAGATACACTGACAGAGGAACCAGAAAGGGCAGAGAGAATCTTAAATTCTCATGAAAAGAGGAATCAGGGGGTTGAGTCCATTATGGTTACATCTCCGTAGAGCAAGCACCAAGGCTCCTGTGGGCTTCTGGTCTATAGGACTAATTTTCTGGTGATATAGTAATTTTTTGACAATTATTAGATGAGACTGAATATAAGCAGAAAAAAGTAATCTTGTACTTGAACAAAGTGATACACCCCGGAAACATCGCCACACTATATGAGATTTCTATAATTTAAAAGGAAAAAAAAAAAAAAAAAACTGGTTCAGCCAAGTTCACATTGGTTGAGGACAGCCAGAACACGGGCTCCCTGTGTTCACGGTAGCTCATCAGTCTCCCTTGTAGACAAGAGCCCGGAGTAATCGCTAAACAGAACATACCTAATAGACATTCTACTCAATTATTTTTAGGAAACTGAGAGAAGTAAACAAATCCAGAGGGATGGATAAAGCAGGAGGTTTTTCTTCTACCTGTTTGTTAGGGAATATGCGGTTTAAGCCGCCTGCCTTGGATATTAAACATTTGACAATCTCCTAATAGAATGGGAAATTTGCTTACCTTTAAAACCAGCAAATTCTTTGCTAAAAACTTGTCCTACAGATCTACTTAGAATATTCCAAAATAGGGACCTGGGGGAGGTGGCCTGAGCCTATCACCTCCTTCGAACACTCCAAGGTTACAACTACGTTTATCGCAACTCACTCTGAAAACCATCTGAAGACTCCAGAACAGCTCTTCCACAGCGAAAGACGTGAAGAGGAGGCCACATCAAAAAGGATAGGAGGGGCAGAGACCAGGTCAGGAACCAAACCCCTGGCGCAGGGACCCACAGGTGAGGAGGCCATGCCTGAGGAGTAAAGGGTTCAAGCTCTACACTGGGCACCCCTTGCCCTGGGGATCTGTACCAGGAAGACAAGCCCCCATGCCCGTTGGCTTTGAAAATTGGTGGGACTTAACTCTGAGAGAAAACCAGAGGGCCAAGTCAAAGTGAGACTCCACTCTTAAAGGGCCAGTGTCCTGTAACACCTAACTCTGAGACCCAGCACAGAGGCTCCAGTTGATAAAGCAGACAAAGAAAATTTGTAGACTAATTTTAAGGTGTGCCCTGGAAAGATAGGGATCTGTAGGAAATTTCTCCAGGAAAAGAAGTGCTGGTGGGCATCATTTTTCTTCAGTCTGGCTAGCAGGATGCTGGAAGGAGCTCATTTTAGCTCTATCTACTCATCCCACCATGGATTTTCCCAGCAGACCAGCCTCACCCAACCCTGCCCAAAGCAGCTGCTGCTCTGCTCCACCCACAAGCACGTCCACAGCAGTCATGGCCCAGTCCTGATAAGATGCTGCTTACAGCCCACACAGGGGACGACCCTGGAGTTCCATGTTCTGGAGACCACAGAGGACGGTGCTGGTGGACCCCACAGGAGGCCACCCACACAAGGCCAGCACTTTCAAAACGGGGAGACATAGCTGAGCTACGCAGCTCTTCGAATATATAGAAATGAACACAGAGAGCCAGACCAAATGAAGAGCCAGAGAAATATGTTCCAAATGAAACAATAACTGCAACACAAAACTTAGGGTAAAGAACTAAATAAAACACAAATGAGCAAGCAACCTGATAAAGAGTTGAAAGAGATGATCATAAAGATGCTCAGGGGATTTGAAAGACAGAGTGGATGAACTCAGAACTTCCAGAATGAAGTAGAATATATAAGAAAGAACCAACTGGAGATGAAGAAAACAATAACTGAAATTTAAAAAATGCCTCAGTGGGAATAAAGAGCACATGAGGGGATGCGTCAGCAATCTGGAAGACAGGGTAAGAGACATCACCCAAACTGAAGACCAAAAAGGGGAAAAAATAATTAAAATTTTAGGGTAAGTGAAGAGGCCTCTGGCACAACATCAAGCATACTAGCAGTTGCATTAAAGGGACCCCAGAAGGAAAAGAGAAAGACGTAGAAAACTTATTTGAAGAAATAATAGCTAAAACTTTCCCTAATCTGAGAAAAGAAACAGACAACCAGGCCCAGGAGCCACACACAGCCTCAAACAAGAGAAACGCAAGGAAGTCCACAGCAAGACATAGCATTGTTAAAATGTCAAAAATTAGGGGCGCGTGGGGGGCTCTGAAGTGTCCGACTCCATTTCAGGTCATGATCTCACAATTCGTGGGCTTGAGTCTGGCATCAGGCTCTGTGCTGACAGCTCAGAGCCTGGAGCCTGCTTTGGATTCTGTCTCTCCCTCTCTCTCTGTCTCTCCCCTCATGCCCTGTCTCTCAAAAATGAATAAATGCTAAATTTTTGTAATGTCAAAAATTGAAGACAGAGAATGTTAAAATCTTCAAGGGGGAAGCCAATAGTTACAAAAAGGGTAACAGCATAAGGCTGATCTCTCAGCAGAAACTCTGAAAGTCAAAGGGAGAGGCCTGTATAACCCAAAGAGCTGGAAGGACAAAATTCAGAACCGAGAATGCCCAGTAATCTTTCAGAACTGAAGAGGAGGTAGCTTCCCAGACAACCAAAAGTTAAAAGGCATTCACTGCTAAAAAGGTCTTACTAGAAATGCTAAAGAGATTTCTTAACAGGAAGTCTTCTTAAAGACTTTTTTTCTTAAAGAAGAAAAGGCCACAGAAGAAAATTATCAAAGGAAAAGATGTCACTGGTAAAAGCAAATACAGTTAAAATAGTAGATCAATTACTTGTAAACCCAGTATGAAAGTAAAAAGACAAACGTCATAAAATCATCATATCTAGAAAAATTAGTTAAGAGATACACAAAATAAAACTCTGCAAAGTATGACACCATATACATAAGATATAGATGGAGGCTAAAAATGTAGTTCTCTCCAAATGTGTTTGCACGTAAGGGATCATCAACTGAAAATAGACTGCTATACATACAGGATAGTCTTTCTGTTTTGTTTTGAAGTTTGTTTATTTATTTTGAGATGGAAAGAAACCCAAGCACTGCCAGCATGGAGCCTGATGCAGGGTTCAAACCCACATGAGTTCATGACCTGAGCTGAAACCAAAAGTCAGACACTCAACCAAGTGTGCAACCTGGGCACCCCTACATATAGGATGTTTCATATAAACCTCATGGTAACCACAAATGGAAAACTTCTAACAGATATACACAAAATAAAGAAAAAGGAATCTAACCATAACACTAAAGCAAGTCATGAAATCACAAAGGAAAAGAGCAAAAGAATAAGAAAGGAACAGAGAAGAATCACAAAGACAACCCGAAAAGAGTTGACAAAACGGCAGGAAGTACATACCTATTGATAATTACTTTTTTCTTTAACATTTATCCACTTTTGGGAGACAGAGAGAGACAGGCCATGAACAGGGGAGGGGCAGAGAGAGAAAGGGAGGCACAGGATCCGAAGCAGACTCCAGATGCTGAGCTGTCAGTGCAGAGCCTGACATGGGGCTCAACCCCACCAACCCTGAGATCATGACCTGAGCTAAAGTTGGATGCTTAACTGCCTGAGCCACTCAGGCATCCCAGGTAATTAATTTAAATGTAAATGGAATAAATGCTCCAATCAAAAGACATAAGGTGACTGATAAAGAACAAACAAACAAGACCTGTCTATATGCTGCTTGCAAGAAACTTCACACCTATAAACACATACAAACTGAAAATGAAGGGAAAAATATTTCCCATGCCAATGATAGCAACAATCAAAAACTAAACCAAAAAGTAAAACCCCAAAAAACACCGGGGGTAGCAATACTTATATCAGACAAACAGACCTTAAAACCAAGTCTGTAACTAAAGACAAAAAAAGGTCATAATGTAATGACAACAGAATCAATCCAACCAGAAGAGATAATAATTTTAAATATCTATGTACCCAACATGAGAGCACCGAAATATACAAAGGATGAAGCGGAAAGTAATACAATTATAGTAGGGGATAATGAGCAGATAATCTAGACAGAAAATCAATTTAAAAACCAGTAGTTTGAACAACAGATTAGACCAGATGGAATCAACAGATATACATATATATAGAACACTGCATGTGGAAACAACAGAACACACAGTCTTTCAAGTGCACACAGAACATTCTGAAGGACAGATCACATGTTAGGCCCTAAACCAAGTTTCTGTGAATTTAAGAAGACTGAAATCATATCAGTCCTATTTTCAACCATGATGGCATGCAACTAGAAACAATAAAAAAGTGGGAAAAAACACAAACATGTAGAGACTAAACAACATTCCATTAAACAACTAATGGGTCAGAAAAGCAAAAAAAAAAAAAAAAAAAGAGAAAATCTTAAAAAATAACCACAAATCAAAGTGGTTCCTTAACAAAATAAAGTATTAAAAATCATTAGAAAATCTCAATAGATGCAGAAACAGCATTTGACAAAACTCCACAACTGTTCATTGTAAAATTTCTTTACAAAGTGGTTTGGAGAGAACATATCTCAACATAGTAGAAGCTGTATATGGCAAATCCATAGCTAACATCCTACTCAATGATGAAAAGCTGACAGCTTTTTCCTCTGGGGTCAGGAACAAGACAAGCACCACCCTTATTCAACATAGTACTAGACATCCTCGCTGCAGCTATTATCTGGAAATAAAAGCATCCAAATCCAGATTGGTAAGGAAGAAAGACTGTCGTTATTTCCAGATGACTCGTTACCATATATAGGATACTCTAAAGATTTCACCATAAAAATACTAGAGATAATAAATTCAGTAAAGTTGCAGGATACAAAATAAATATATGGAAATCTGTTGTGTTTCTCTACAATAATAACAAATTAGGAGAAAGGTAAATTAAGAAAACAATCCCATTCATAATTGCATTAAATAGAATAAAATATCTAGGAATAAATTCAACCTAGGAGGTAAAAGACTGTATTCTGAAAGCTATAAGATACTGGTAAAAGAAAGTGAAGGCAGCACAAATAAATGGAAATCCATGCTGATGGATCGGAAAAATTAATTGTTAAAATGCCCATACTATTCAAAGCAATCTATATTCAGTGTAATCACATCAAAATACGAAACAGTATTTTTCACAGAACTAGAGCAAATTGCACTAAAATTTCTATGGAACCACAAAAGACCCCAAAAAGCAAAAACAATCTTGAGAAAGAGCAAAGCTGGAGGTATCACAATCCCAAATGTACAGGTATACTACGAAGCTACAGGAATCAAAACAGGATGATATTGGCAAAACAAAAAGATACATGGATCAATGGAGCAGAATTGGGAGCCCAGAGGTAAGCACACACATCCCTGGTCATTTTATCTATGACAAGGAGGCAAGAATATACAATGGGGAAAACACACCTCAATAAAGGTCGCCAATAAATTGTATGGGGAAAACTGGAAAGCTATATACTAAATAATGAAACTGGACTACTTTCTTATCCCATATAAAAAATAAACAAAAATGGATTAAAAACCTAAATAACAAGACTCAAAAACATAAAACTCCTAAAGGAAAACATAGGCAGTAATACCTTGATCAGTGGTCTTAGCAACTTGTTTTTGGATCTATCTTCTCAGGCAAGGAAAATAAAAGCAAAAATAAACTAGTAGGACTATATACAACTGAAAAGCTTTTACACATTAAAGAACCCATCAATAAAATAAAAAGGTGACCTACCAAATGGGAGAAGACATTTGCAAATAATCTATCTACTACAGAGTTAATATCCAAAAATATAAAGAACTCCTGTAATTCAATACCAAAATGAATGATTCAATTAAAAAATGGACAGAAGACCTGAATAGATATTTTTCCAAAGAAGATATAAGATGGTCAACAGACATCCAGTAATTCCACCTTATTTACCTGAAAAAAATTAAAACACTAATTTGAAAAGATACACGCACCCCTATGTTTACTGCAGCATTATTTACAACAACCAAAATATAGAAGCAGCCTAAGAGTTCACTAATATGTGAATGGGTAAAGAAGATGCAATGTGTGTGTGTGTGTGCGAGCGCACACACACATGTGTCTGTATTTGTGTGTATGAATATATTAGAATATTATTCAGCCATAAAAAAGACTGAGCTCTTGGGATGCCTGGGTAGCTAAGTCGGCTGAGCATCCAACTTCAGCATAGGTCATGAACTCATGGTTCATGGGTTCAAACACCACGTTGGGTTCTGTGCTGAGAGCTCAGAGCCTGGAGTCTGCTTCTGATTCTGTGTGTCCCTCTCTCTCTGCCCCTCCCACTCTCCCACAGTCAGTCTCTCTCTCTCTTCTCTCTCTCAAAAATAAACAGACATTAAAAAAAAAAAAGACTAACCACTTGCCATTCATGACAACATGAATGGACCTTGAGAAACACCATAGGATTTCACGTACATGTGTAATTTAAAGAGCAAACTAAACAAACAATAGAAACAGACTCATGGATACAGAGAACAAGCTGGCCGTTGCCAGAGGGAACTCAGCGGGGAGATGGGCAAACAGGTGAAGGGGATTAAGACATGCAAACTTCCAGTTATAAAATTAATAAGTCACAGTGATAAAATGTACAAAATAGCGAATATAGTCAACAGCATTATAACAACTTGGCATGGAAACAGATGGTAGCTACACTTCCCTGTAGTAAGCCTTTTATAATATGTGTATTGTTGATTAATTTTGTGGCACACCTAAAATTAATATAGTATTGTATTTCAGTTATACTTCAAAATAAAAACAGAATACACCAAATGATATGCAGTAACGTTCATCATTGCACTGCATATAAAAACAAACAGGAAAGAATCCATATGCCATCAAATGGATTAAGTATATTTTGGTTCATCAGTACAAAACAATATATACAGCTAGTAAAAACAGTGAGGTAGGTGTGCTCTTCAAGATACAATATGATGGGAGGGGAGCCTGGGTGGTTCAGTCAGTTAAGCATCCAATTCTTGATCTCAGCCAGGTTCTGATCTCACAGCTCATGTGTTCAAGCCCCGTGTCGGGCTCTGGGTTCTTATCTCACAGCTCATGTGTTCGAGCCCTGTGTCAGGCTCTGCGCTAACAGTGCAGAGCTTGCTTGGGATTCTCTCTCTTTCCCTCCCTCCCTCTCTCTCTCCCACCACTCACTCTCTTTCTTTCTCAAAATAAATAAATAAACTTAAAAAAAGATATAATATGATGGGGAATAACAAGGCATGAAGAGTGCATATGCCATCGTGCAATCTAAATAAAGTCTAAAAAGGAGGTGTGCCGCTGTGTCTAGATGTTGACATCTGTATTATTTCTTTTGTGAGAAGTTACAGAAGAAACTTTACAATGTAACATTTGCAGAGAAGAGGACAGCAGATCAAAACAGGTAAGGAACGGAGATTCTACTTTTATTATTATTTTTTGTTTGAGTATAGTTGATACAATGTTACATTAGTTTCAGGTGTACCATGTAGTGATTTGACAAGCTTTTACATTTTGCTATGTTCACCACACATACAGCTAGCTCGCTTTTCTTCTTAGACTTTTCTGTTTGGTGTTTTATCATATGCACGTGCTATCCTGACTAAGATAAAAATAAGTAATAATAATGGAATATGAAAGTATTGTGAAAAGGATCAGTTCTTGCCAGGTGAACTACAACCGGGCCCTGGGGCTATGTAACTACAGGTGACTCGAGTTCGCAAATTGGACATGCGTCCAAACATAGGAAAGTGTGCATGCATGAGCGCACACACACACACACACACACACACACACACACGGCAAAAATGGAGATCCAAGTGTATTTAGCTAGTGCAGAATAATCCAGTTTTAGATTGTATTTGCACTTAATTCCCTTGAGCTTTAACCATTTCCACAAATAGTGATCATTTACCTAATTCCGTATCTAATACTGTGTTAGGCACTTTGTATGCATCATCTCATTTATTTCTCACTCAAAAAGTCATTGGTTCATATTGTAATCTTCCCATTGCATATGAAGAAACTGGCTCTTAAAAAGAGTAGGTAACTTTTCCAAAGTCACATATCCAGCAATTGGCAGAACTGGGATTCAAATGTAAACACAGCAGGGCTCAAAGCCACTCATATACACTGCACTCACTTCTGGTTCGATGCATCCTTTGACTTGAGATTGTGGAGTAGAACACAGATCAGGCAGAAAGCAGTCAATTCACAGATGAGAGGACTTGCCAAACCTAAACTAGGAAGTTCTGAAAAATGAGCATTGTATATACACATGTGTATTGTATATACGGGCAAGCGGTGGAGACAGAACATACTAGAATGTGAAGCCTTCTTGCAGGTTATAAAGCTGGGCGTTATGAGAAAGTCTTTGGGGTCAGTCACCGTAGGATGAATACTGACTTTGCCACTACCTAGTTATGTCACCAAGAGACTTTTACCTAACCTACCCCAAATCTCATTTCTTTCATCTCTAAAATGAATAGAATAGTGCCTGCCTTCCAAAAATAAATAAAGAAATACAAAATAGTGCCTGGCTTCCAGAAGTATGGTAAGGATTGAATGAGATCATGCATATTAAGTATTTAAAGGACCTGGGACATAGAAACCCCTCAATGGTACTTAATCATTATAAAACTATCTGAAAAACTCTAGAATGTTGTAACAAATATAGATCACTCCTAATCAAAGCCCTGTTTTACATAGCAAGGAAGTGAAATGTGATCAGTCAAAAATAATATGCCATTCAAGTTAGATTATTTTTTAAGTTTATTTATTTAGTGTGTGTGTGTGTGTTGAGAGAGAAAGAGAGAGAGAAGGAATGAATCTGCAGGGAGGGGCAGAGAAAGAAAGGGAAACACAGAATCCAAAGCAGGTTCCAGGCTCTGAGCTATCAGCACAGAGTCTGATGTGGGGTTCAAACTCACAACCATGAGATCGTGACCTGAGCTAAAGTCCGGTGCTTAACCGACTGCGCTACCCAGGAAGTCTCAACTTAGACTTCTGAGTTTTTATTTTGTACCAAATGCTATCTTCATGGAAATTTCTGGGGCAAGAACTGTTGGTTGGCTTGGCGACTGCTCATTTCCAGTCCCTTTCCCTCCTGCCTGCCTAACTACTCGCTCTCCCAGCATCCCTTGAAACAAAGTGTGGCTACCACAATAAAGTTCGTGCCAAAAACACATGGACAAAAATCCGCCAGAGGGTACTCTGGGAAAGTAGGTGTTTTTCCAGTGAAAGGAACAGACACCATTCTCCACCGCTCTCTTACCTCCTTCCAAGAATTTGAACAAGATGACAGGAAAGAGGGTAGCCATCCCCAAAAAAGGACAGATCAAAGACTAACCTATACGCCCACTTCCAGGAGGTTCACTTGTTACATAAGAAAATATCCCATTGGTTTAAGTCCCTGGTAGCAGGTTTTCTGTTACATGCAACTGAACTTAACTCCCTAATGAAAGAGTTCCTTTTCCACGGACACTGACATACTGTGGGCCAAGGGGATGGCAAGTATTAGTGCAAAATATCAGGACACTACCCAGCTGTCAGAGATTCCCTAGTGTGAGGGCTCTTTTTTTTTTTTTTTTAATTAGGATGTGAGTCAATTTCTAGCTAATGTGTGCAGGTCATTTCTCACTTTATCCTTCTTCTTTTGGTCTTAATCCTCAGAATGAATTTCCATTGCCAAGTTGGCTCAGTGATCTGAGAATTTAAGTGTTAGTAATGTTGAATTGTTTACTTTACTTATTAATGTCCTACCAATTAGAGCACTTTGTCAATACCCCTATGTAGGCACTGTCTTCTCATGTCCACAATGCATGTTTGAAACACGGGAATGATATGGAGATTTAGACCATTTTGGCCCTATCAATGCCCCTCTCTCTCACAATGCCTAAAGAACTATCGGCCCCAGAATTAGATACAACCTTGTCCTGTCAGATAACTATCTTTTATAGGTCCAATTTCACTCTTTGACTGTATTACAAACCTGCGGGCATTGACAAAGTGCTTTACAATTTTTTCAACATCCCTCTCAGTGTCTGTCACAGTGGTAGGCACTGCAAACATTCTCATTAAGTGCTATAAAACAAACACCCTCATCTCCTGCCAAGAATTAGAGCTTAAGAAAAGGCCCAGAGTTAGAAGTATGTGGCCCTGGTATAAACCTGTGGCTCTGAGTCTCTTGATGAGATAGTAAAGATCAGATACGCATTAGGAGAAATGTCTAAAACAACGGTATGTATGGGTACATTTTGCCACATCTACACAAAAGTATATCCCAAGGCCTAGCACAATGGCTGCCAAAAAGTAGCCCCTTGATAAATATTGTTGAAGAAATGAATAAACATATGCATGCACATAGCAAGACATCTCACTGTGAACGACTGTATTTCTTTTTTCTAAACAGAGATAATCTTACTAAAATAGATGGGTGGGCAAAACTCCATATTCTGCTTGAACCTGGCAAAGAACCCTCTGGTTTCCTCTTTGCTTTCTTCCTTACATGGTACAACGTATAGGACCTGTTAGTCCCATTTGTCAAGAGAGCCCACAGGTACTATCTGGCACATCACAGCTTAAGTTATCAACTGTCTTTGTTGTTTGGTGGATATTGATCTGGGAAGACCTTGTATCTTGCTAAAGTCACTCGTACAGCAAGTCTTCACTTTTCCTTTTTAGTCGACACGAAGGCTCAAGTGTTTCGGGCTTTGGGAATTTCCACCTGACAGCCCCATTCCATCATTAAACATCCAGTCAGAGCTTGTTATCCAGATAAATGTCCCAATTAAAGTAGCACATTCTTGCCCACACCCAACAGTGGCATCAGGTTCAGGCTAACACTTTGAGGGGCAATAATTAATGGAGAAAATGGTATGAGGAGCCACAAGTTTAGTTTCATTTGTTTTACATTTATTCATTCATTTGTTTATTCAACCAGACACTTACTGAGATCTTAAAATGTTGTTTGCTTTCCTGAAGGGACATACATCTTTCCTAATTTCTCTCAATAGCCCTTTGTAACCAATCCTGACTCTGCAACCAAATTACCCAGCATTAGCTGCAGTTCCTGATAAGAAGAATAAAATTAGTGACAGTGGAAAACACCAGACATCAGGGTGGCCCTATATGGTTGTGTGAGTTGTATACTGTTCGAGTCCAGAGGTTACTATTTCTAGGACTATGATATGAATGGTGAGGCAGTGCAGCAGGGCTGACAGTGTTCCCTGGTCTAAAGGGTACAAAACTATTCAATGCTTCAAAACATATTTGTAAACTAACTGATTTTTTTGTTTAGATGAAATGCTTGATTCACGTCACATTTAAATTTTATAATTAAATGTTCAAATAAGCTGCCAACTTAAAAAAGTAAAAATAAATAAAGAAGTTGGCAACTAAAAATGTGCCATGAAAAACAAATTTATCTATACCTGATGTTTAGTAAAAAGAGGCATTAAAAAAAACCCTCACCATCACACACACACACACACACACACACACACACACCACACGGGAATGACTGAACAACAGAAGTGCTATTCTCTTAAAAATTCCAAGTTCTAAGAATCTATGCTAAATATATTAATGCACATAAAATATAGGTAAAGGATGTTTATTACAATATTGTTACTAAATTGGTAAAACATAAGTGTGGCTAAATAAATGATGGTAATTCCATACACGAAATTCTATGAAGTCATTAAAAAGAATGAGTAACTCTGGGATGCCTGGATGGCTAAGTTGGGTAAGTGTCCAATTCTTGGCTTTGGCTCAGGTCATGATCTCACAATTTGAGCCCCACATTGGGCTCTCTGATGACAGCACAGGGCTTGCTTGGGATTCTCTTTCTCTCTCTCTCTCAAAAATAAACAAACATTAAAAAAAGAATAGCCTTACAAATGCCTTCATGAGCATGTAATGCCAAAAAATACCCTTAAAGGCAAAAATGCAAACCCAACAAGATGAATAACTGATTATGTCGATGCACTTCTTCCGTGTATGTACATTGTACATTAAGGGGCAGAACAGGGTCTAAAATAATACACACCAGTCTTCTAACAGTGGTAACCTCTGAAAAGGGACAGGTAAACAGAGGAATTTTGTGTTTTGTACCATGGAATTTAAAATTAATAATGAGAAGTATTAATTTTGCCGTAAAAATACGCAAGGAGCCTAAAATGACAGCAAAATAATTCCAACATAGTTTATGCGTAGTTTGACCCCAACCTGTTGTAATTCCTGCCAAAACACAGGATCATTTCAAGATGACGTTGCTAACATCACCTTTCTACTTCAATGGAAACACATACTCACTGAGCACGCACACGCTGTAAACCATGCTCCGGGCACAGAAGATCCAGAAAAACACAGGTGAGGCCCCTGCTCTTACGGAGTCCAAGCCAGTAAAAGAAGCATATGTATTTTAGAGAAAATTTTCAGATTAACCATTATTTCCCTGTTAAATAATTGAGTTCACTACAACATTCTGGGCCTTGGGGCTGAGGAAGAAGTCTGCTGTGATTGCACTGAAGTTGCATCTCAGAAACATTCTGTGCTGTGCAGCTCATTCCCCGCCTATCAAATATTCATCCTCCTCACCCATCAATCAACATAGGCTCCCTCCAACGAAATCCATATAATAATAATACTTTACATTCACAGAGGGGTTGATACCTTTCCAAACACACTCAGAGACACGGAATCCTAGGAGAGGGACGATTAGAAAGTGAGAACCAAGACTGTATCCGTTTCTGATACAAAACTTCCTTCTGTCTGATACACTTTTGCCTCTGCTCTTCATTCACCCAGCTTATTCTTGTCCTTCAGTTCACAGCTTAGATGACCCCTCTTCCAGGAAGCATTCTGGGCTGGGTTAGGCGTCTTTCGTGCACGCTTCCATTGGTTCCTACTGTCTGCATCCCTCCCAACCCCATGAGATGCTGACCATGCTCTTTGGTAATGGCCAACATGGTTTCTACTGGGTCCAGAATAGGGGGGTGGGGGTGGGGGGAGGGCCCTGGATTTGATCCCATCTTGAAGGGATGACCTACTAGGTTGGGAAGGATCTGACATTCATATTTTTAAATGCACTCTAGGTAATCTGAAGATTAATCCCAACAACGTAAAATAGAGGCGTGGACTGTCTCTATATTATGTGCCATGGTAGCAGCAGTTTCTAAAAGCACTTGGAATATTATCTGTGCCCAAGACGATCTGCTCCTTCATCCACTGATTCTTCCAACAAATACGTACTGAGCTCCTTCAGTGTGTCAGACTTCTGCTGAATGAATGATTAAGTGGAACGAACCCAAGTCATGATTGGTGCACAGCTTTCATTATTAAGATTTTTTTCACAGTTACCTGATATCAGAAGCTGCTATGAAAACCCAAATGGCACATGTCCCCATATCCATGGCAGGGAGGCTAGAGAAGACGAGTAGAGGTTTAGGAGCTCTGCCAACATCCAGATCCTTCTCGGACGGCAGCTGTGGGCTCCAAGTGCCCAACTGTGTTTAGAGGTGGATGCAAACTAGAATGAATGAACCAACTGCAGGCCAGGAGGAAGGGCTCCTCTGCTCAATATAAGGATACAGTCGGGGAGCCTGGGTTGCTCGGCTGGCTAAGCAGCCAATTCCTGATTTCAGCTCAGGTCATGATCTCACCGTTTGTGAGTTCGAGCCCCATGTAGGACTCAGCACTGACACTGTGGATGGTGCTTGGGATTCTCGCTCTCTCCCTCTCTCCCTCTGCCCCTCTCACATGTGCTCTCACCATCTCTCTCTCTCTCTCTCTCTCTGAAAATAAACAAACAAAAGCTTTAAAAAAAGGATACAGTCAGAGAGATACAAGGAATCACAGCAGGGTTACTTGGGTTTTCCTTCCTAACTTCTTACCTCCAAAGGAGCCAACTAAAATCTGCTACTGTGCGCTGTCTTTCGGGCAGGAAAGGGGGCATGATTCCCACAGGCCCACTCACGTGACAGTATGAGGACTACCTGCAGTTTACAAACTGCTTTTGCTCTGCGTCCTCTTTTTAAGAGAAATCTCTTGTCCGATTTCATGTAGCCTCCACCATGGCCTACAAAGCCCTTTCTCATCTGCTCCTGCCTAGATTTCTAACGTTAACACTTCCGCTCTCTTTTGTGCCTACTGTGTTCTAGTTCTTCTCTGTCCACCAGAGTGGCCACTAGCCACATGGGGCTAGTGAGCACGTGAACTGTATCTAGCCCAAATAGAGATGTGCTAACATACAAACTGGATTTCAAGACTCAGTATAAGGAAAACAATATGTAGGAGGATCCCATTAGTATTGTTTTTCAAGGCTTATATGGTAAATGATACCATTTGGGATATATTAAGTTCAATAAAATACATCACAGAAATCAATTTCACTATGTCTTTAAAACCTGTTTTTACTGTGGCTACTAGGAAAATTGAAACTACAACGTATAGCTGGCATGGGACTGGGCAGCCTTTTTGTACTGGCCTTTCCATTCATTATGTCAACCATTCCTCCCCTTGAGTCTGTGCTGGCTCCTGTGCTGGCTCACCCTTCACCCAAATGACTGTTTCCACATAGGCATGGTTGACCACTGTTCACTCTTTTAGATGCTGCTTTTTAACATCTCTGGAGTAAAGCTCCTCCTGACCTACGTGTAATGTGTTCCCTCCATTGTCTGTCTGAACCTGCTCAGATTTCTCTTAGCACTACCCCAAACCTGTCATTATTTTACCTAAGTGTTTGCTTACTAGTTTGTCTGTCTGAAGTCTAGAAAATAAACTGGGAAGGCAGGGACCCAGTCTGTCCTATTCTCTGTGTTATTCCTGGAGCCTATGAGAAATTTTTGACGTCTTTTGATATGAACTGTGTCATCAGTGGAAGTGAGTAATAGGCATGCAAAAAAGAATATCGAAATTGAGTTAGTCAGCTCAGGCAAAACCTGGCTGGCTAAGCCTTCCTTGTTCCTGCCCTAAAATGGCTCCAAGGGCAGCAGCCTGCCCCTTACTTGCAGAAACTCAGGACTTTGTCACTCTTGAAATGCCATTATCCTAGAGAATTTCTCATATCTTGCACCCTGCATAGTGGCTGCTGCCAAGATCCACAGATAGGTCAGGGCTGGGAAGCGCCTCTTAGCACAAAATGTCTCAAGGTATGAAACTCCTTGGGGTACCATCATCAGTATTTTTCATGAATGTGGTTGCCCAGTGCAGCAACCAGGTGGGACCCAATGAATCAGGATTGTGGGGGGGGGCCTTCCCCAGACTCTGCAATTTAATTAGGCTCCTGGGCAACTGTGAGGCACACCCAAGTTTGACAACCTCTGACTTTTGACAGCAGTGCTTTCCCTCACTCTACTTAGGGTGAAACCATTCTTGAGAAAAAGGGAAGGGGATGGGGATGGCATGGGGAGTTCAGACTTCACTGACATCTTATACTGGGGAGAGGTTAGAAGTGGCTGGTCTTGTGCTCATTCCTGATTGAGAAGGTGACCATTTCCTACTGGGAGAGTAACAAGTTTGTAGATAAGGCCCCTCCAAAGTGGGTGGGGTATATGTCAGTAAAAGGCATCAAGATGCCTGAAAGTCGGCTCCCATAGCCTGATAGGAGAACAAGACAGAGAACAGATTCTCTTTGTTTTGTGGGTCTCCATCTACCAGACATTTGATGAACATCATATCTTCTGTTCTTTGAGGAGGGTTGTACAGTTTCTATAAACACTTATGTTGTTGCTCTAGCAACTAAACCCAACCCAGACTATGTCACACGAAGTTAAAAAACAAAACACAGAAGAATCAGATGTCCGAGCGTGCTTTGTTCTTGCCTGGCCCAGAGTTCAGGGTTACTGAGCACGTTTCTATGAAATACACTCCTATCCACTTAGCCACGGGCAGCTAAGACTGGGACAGAGGGATACATTAGCTTGAGACGTGCCGAGAACACGTGCTGAGAGGAAAGAAGGTAATTTCTTGCATGCCAATGACCGTGGCTCAACAGTCAGGAAAAACAAGCTAAGTATTAACATCTTAATAAGCTGACCCCAGTAGAAAACAAAGTAAGCCTGGATTCCTCAGGACCCTGCATTTCTCTAAGCACTCAGCCTTGTGTGTATGCTCTGTGTGGCTCATCCTTTTTTGTGTCACAAGTAAAACCACCACCAACTTCACAGCTGCTATAATTAATAATGACAGACACAGAAGCCGCTGTAACTATGCGATGTTTCCTCCGACCCAGGCGCTAGCCCACACTTATTTCATCTTCACAACAGCCATATGAGGTAAGTACGGCTTTTATCCTGTTTTAAGGATGAAGAATTTGAGATATACTTAAGACAAGTTAAATGACTCGTCAAAGGTGACCAAGACAGTAGGTGGAATTGTGACCATTCTATCAGTTGCTAAAGAGCATAGCTTTAGTCGCTTGGGGTGTGTCCAGGGGCTTTGGCGAATACACTCCAGCCATTTCACCATCACCCCAATCTTGTGGATAAAGTAGAATTCTTCTTACTTATATAGCAGTGGGAACCGAGGCACACAAAGGGGAAGTAAGTTGCCCAAGGTCACTCATCTAGGAGGCTTTGGAATCACATCCTAAAGCCAGGGAGCCAGTAGCCCATCACCTAGAAGTGTTTATTCTGTGGCTCTGAATGAACGAATGAACGAGTGTCCTCAGAGCCAGCTCTCTTATCCACTGCCTCTGAAGCACAAGACTTGAGCAGAAAGAAAGACATAAGAAGAAAGCCCTGGGCATTCTTCTCAATTAACCCACCCCTCCAAGGGCATCTTTTTCCTCCCTCCCAATCCTTCCATCTCACTCCACTCTGACCCCCATGCCCAATTATCAAGTCAACCCGGGACTGTGCTCTAGGGAGACAAACCTACTTAATACCCAAAAGCCCCTTCATGCAAGAAGCCAGAAGAGAGGAAACAGTGAGAGGCCCGTATTGGTCCCACAACTAAACAAAAACACCAAGCAAGCCAACAATAAAAACAAGAACACCTACGAGTAGGTGCGTGATTATTTATGCACCAGATACTATTCCACACATTACGTATAGCATAAGAGAAAGCCCTCAAGAGGGCATGACTGCCTGTTGTCCCATGAGCTGGACCCAGACAATCAAAGGCTCCTCAGCCCATCCCATGCCCATGGAATGCATGCTCTGCTTGCCTTTCCCACACTGGGCGCTGCCCCAAGGACATGGTCTTGAGACAGTGGTGTGTTGAGACCATCTGGATAATATATGTGACTGGCCCAGGTAAGGCCTCTCTATCAACTTTTAAGATTCTGCCAGGTGGGTGTGGAAATCTACTCATCCCCGAACTGCTGGAGACAAGCCTCATCTTGGTTTAATAAAACTGCCACGTACCAGGTGGAGTCTGCCTCTTTCTTCTGTCTCTCCCTACCTTTGATGTCACAACTTCCCCAGGAAGCTCCAGAGCTTGCGAACCAATATGTGTTAATTTACTTAATCTTTTTAACAACTTAATCTCTACTTAATATATAATTTAATCTTTCTAATACCTCTTTGAAGTAGCCAATATTATTATCACTATTATAGAGATGGAGACATAGAAAACCAAAAAGTCAAGTGACTTGCCCAATGTCACAGAGCTAATGAATGGGCAAGCCAGGAGTCCAACCCATCGTCTTCAGCTTGTGCTTTTACCCCTTTTAGTATGTAGCAATTTCCATCTTCTGTACTATCTTCTACTGAGAGCATCCAGGCTAGCATTACATGACAGTGGGATATAATAATGTCTTAATTACTTATTATTTCATCTATCCATGCCTTCCCTTCCCAGCTAGATTGGTTGCTGCTTGAAGGGAGAGATTCAACCACCTTGCCCATACCAATCTGTCCTATTTGGAACCCATGCCAACGTGCCTTATTCCAAGATCTTGGTCAGTACACATTCCATGGATAACTGCATTATGTTACTGAATCCTACAGAGTAACAGGAATTGCAATTACTTACACACCCCTGGAAGAAAATCCCAAATCCAATCACCCAGGGCTGAAACTAGGTCTTCTTTCCTATTGGAGGAAATTTCTGCAGGTGTGAGCAATTAAAAAATTAAACATTAATTAACAACTCAAGTGACTGTGTTAGTAAGTCGCTTGTTAACTCCACAGGTAAATATTGTGCCCCCACCTAATGTTTGAAAATAAGGTCCCTTGAGCATATTAAGTAGTAGTGGTAATATCCCATGCACCCCTTCAGTATATGACATTTACAAGTTTATGTACAACAAAGCTACTGAGATTAGGGATTGCCTCACTCATTAACCTTGACTTATCATCTTACAAAGCATCTTCTGCTGAATGAAAGACACGATGACAGCTCTGTCTCCATCCTCTATGTCTCCTTATGCTGGGACACCAAATAACTTCAGAATCACCTGTCTCTAACTATAAGCCTTCGTGGCATTCCTATCTCTCTCACTTTTACTCTCTATTTCAAAACCCCCTTTCTTCCCTGCCCTTCATGTTTTCAGTAGAGATGTTGATACTAACCATCCCTATTCTACTCTCTCTTTAGTCATTTACACTCTGGTCACTGCTCTTATTCTTCTAGTAAACTTAGTTTCTCCAAAGATAGGAAAGCCATCCTATCAAGTAAATGTTCTTGAAGAGGCAATCTTAGCTCCCACCTCTCCTGACCATCCTATGGACCATAACTCACTGAGAGAACTTACACCATGCTTGCTTTCTGTGATATTATCATTTCTCCCCTTTGTTGCTAAACCTCCACAGTGTTACCTCTTCTGTGACACTTCTCTACCAATGTGCCAGTCTTTTCTCCCTCATTACATTATAAACAACTCTGAGGCAGGATATAGCTTATTCATCTTTGACTTACCCCCCAGATGAGCATCAAAATTCTTACTCCTAGGCAGAACCAAATGAAAATTTATTCATTCTGTCAGACAGTTAGCAAATGACTACGTTTGAGAAGTATACCACCAGCTCAAGGGCATTTAACACATCACTTGGCCCAGCTTTATGGACAATAGACACATTACACCTGATATGATGTTATTATGGCTTCTGCTATTCCTACTAACTATTTATAAGGAAAAGTTAGCATTCCTTTAACACATTATTCTTATTGGTAGAAAGCACAAAAATATATTCTCTTGGGATTTATTCCTCTTCCCCACACACTTTCCTCAGCTTTTCATTTCTGAGATTTCATTACCTTCTTTTGGAAAGCTTTACTATCCTCACTAGTATTCATTTGGATTGATTTACTAAAGCCACTGTATCTATAGCTTCTTGGAATCCTGGACACAACACCTCCCTTTCACTGTGTCCAGAACATAAAGAAATTAAACAGAAAGAGTGAACATTAAAGCAAATTCAACCAAAATTGACTTTGGTTAGATTCAAGAACTAGGCTAACATGCTAGCCATTTTCAAGTCTTTTGAAACATCGCCATTTGGAATGACAAAAATCTTAACAAGATTTGGAACCAAAGTGCCTATGACTGGAAAGAGCAGAAAATATATTTGTCATGCACAGGAAATAAAGGTACATTCTTAATTAGAGCTGATGGATTGTTTGTGAAACAGCAGGCTGTCTGTCAAGAGAATGAACCAAATAACAGTTAATCACTACATTTAAATGAGTTTCTTTAAATGCTAGGCCTGTAGAGTATGGGTATAAAGTAAACAGCTGTCAGTGGACAGTGCCTCAGCCAAAGTCCATAATTATAAGCCCCAGAGTGAAAAGCATTGGACCAGGAGTCTGAAAACCAGTAGTGTGACCTTAAATCAATTACTTAACAAATCCTCATCCATATTATTTAAAACACAATATAATAGAAATCCATGGATCTGATAGATTTGATTCTTTTGATTTAAGTACTTTGTCTAAAATGAGATTTCTCAAAGCAGTGGTCAAACATGCTTGGAAATGATTTTGGTTAAAGGTGGTTAAATAGATTTCTCTACCATGGAAACCTTAGAGCTTTTAATATTCTTTTCTTTATTTCTTAAAGTTTATTTTGAGAGAGACCGAGGCAGCACGAGTGGAGGAGGGGCAGAGAGGAAGAGCAACTAAGAATCCCAAGCAGGCCCTGCACTGTCAGCACAGAGCCTGATGTGGGGCTTGATCTCATGAACTGTGAGATTATGACCTGAGCTGAAACAAGAGTCTGAGCTATCTAGGTGCCCCAAGGGTTTGTATATTCTAACGAGTACTGTGAAACTCTCAGATCAGATTTATGTGGTGTGGATTATTTCCCAAAATAATCTGACCATAGATCCCTTCTAGGACTGTTGTTCTCTCTAACCCCGTGGCCATATATTATGAGACTCGGAGAAGTTAAGAGAATAGTCCCCTTGGCTCCTGGTCCCGAGGCCTGTCCTTCTCATAAAGCCTACCTTATCCTCTTCCCCTGTGGTTTATGGCACAGCCTGACTCTTCATAATGAGGGCTCCTTCTGTTCTTTTGAGAGCTTACATTGAGGACTATCATGTGCAAACAGAAGTATCTCAACTAAGAGAACTGTACAGAGGGGTTGTGGATGAATGCTGCTGATTGTTCTTATTTGCAGTGATGGCCCGGGCTGAAACAGAAGTACCAGGTCAAAATGGCAGTCAACTTGTTGTGGGAGCCCCAGTTCTTGAGCTGAAATACTTTCATACATCAAGATGCAATCACCTCATATAAGGAGCACCATTAGAAAGTACAATTACTACAGGAAACTAAGACCTTTTGCAGGAGAACAGACATCATGGTTTCCATTAAAAGCTCGTTCCTTTTTCATGTTCACCTTCTCCAACTCTAAAATAAAAGTGACTTCATTTTCAAATGACCTTTTAAAAAGTCCACACATCAAGCCCCATAAATATTCAAAATATTCAGAATGAAGCCTGGTACTGGCATATTAAGTTGGATAGGCCTAAAATTCAGAAAAGTCTATTCCTCTTTCTTTAAATAGCCAACTTAGAAAATGACTCATATTTTCTTCATAAACACACTTTATGTTACTTGTGGAGGAAGGTTTTACAAACCACACCATGAGGTAATAAGCTGAACCAAAAGCTTCTAGAAGGACGTGACTCTTCTTTTTTTCCTCTTCCCCCTCCTTCCCTTCCCCTCTCTCTCCCCCTCCCCTTCTTTCTTCTCCTTCTTCTCCTTATCCTTCTCTTCTTCTTCCTCCTCCTCCTCCTTCTCCCTCTCTGCCCTTTCTTGAAAGAAGATTAGAGGCAGATTAGGAGTCCCATACATGTTTGCAGGGAGAGACATGGAGAGATTGGGGTAATTATTACCTCATATCACGTGAGTGACAATAATGGTACTTTGGCGTAGTGGCAGAGCTGCTGAGGATTCCTACAAATAACAATTATTTTCCATTGTTTTAAGGAGAAAAATGAAAGAAACCAAGATGATTAAAACCATTAAAGCAATCCTAATCGGGAGAGGGAAAAAATCTAACTCTGTGTTTTGCTCCCCAAACAAGCATAAAAAGTAAAATAGTCACCAAAGTGATAGGTGATTGAGAAGAAGGAGCAAAATATATTTCCCTCCTTCCTATGAGACCCCACTGAAGACAATTTAAGACAAAAAATTAAGCTGTCATTTTTGTGGGGCTTGGGACCTGTATGCTGGTGATCTGTTTGTGATAAATAGCTAGTTAAATAAAATAGACAAAACTTAGTAGTCATAGAAACATATTTTCCCTAAAGGAAAAAATAAGCGTTCAAAAGAGAAGTCTTGTTGAAAACAATGACAACTAAAAGTCACTCAAGGACATCAAAGTATCTATTTCAGCAGGAGGGGAGCCCACAGAAGGCTTATTATAGATTGAAAGTATCACTGTGAATTCATAGTTTTTAATATACAAACTGAAATCAACATATAGATGTAATGGGTGCATAAATAGTCATTTCCTAATAAATCCATGGGGACGCTGGTAAGCAATGACACCACAGTACCACTGAGCACACTTAATATCCAGCTCTTGGTTTCTAAATACAACTCTTCAGCAAAAAGACCCAGAGGTCCTTGGAGAAATGGCTGATTTCAGGGAAGGGACATGGGAGAAACAAGATGCGCCTGGAATATCTTATGGTTCCAGAAAGCAAGAAGAGGCTGAAAAAGTTACAGAAGGCATGGTAAAAGGACGCCTGAATTAGCCTGAAGGGGCTCCCCTGGCTAAACCTGAGACAATCTGAGTAAAACAAAGTAATAGTAGTAACCGACCAAGACCTATAGAATAAGGATAAATACGTGAGTTCATGCTAATATAAATAGATGAATAAAAAGCGGAGAAAGAAGAGCTCTTCCTTATAGAATCCCAACTAATAAATAACAAAATCGATGATTAAATTAGGGAATCACCATTTGGTGATCTCCGCAATAATTGTCCCAGGTAAGAAGCATTAGTGAATGCTAAAACAAATGCACAAAAGTATCATTAAAAAATATGTAAATTGTTTGAAGGTATCTCCCTTCAAGATATACTTACTAATTAGAAAGGGAAAAATAGTGATTTTTGAAGAGGAAAAAGCCTGGTAGGCACAATAACCAAGTGACCAAAGTTAACAAGTATCATCAATAATGGCACAAGTAGATAGCATGTGCTTCCCCATATAATGAACTCAGAATCTAATACTACTTCTGTGGCATTCCTGTCAAACATGAAAATGTGATTCCATTCCAATGAATGGATTGTGATCAGGAAAGAACATCACATTATCAGATTTGCCATAATTAAAGAATATTCAGGAAAGCAACAGGTCCATATTTTTCAAAAATGTCACAGTCATGAAAGACCAGGAGTCTGAGGAAGTGACATTAAGAAGATACTAAGAGGGGCGCCTGGGTGGCTAGGTTGATTGTGTCCAATTCTTGATTTCGGCTCAGGTCATGGGATCAGGCCCCGCGTCAGGCTCCTTGCTGAGTGTGGAGCCTGCTTAAGATTCACTCTCTCTCCCTCTGTCCGTCTCCCTGCTTTCATGCTTGCTCAGTCTCTCTCTCTCTCTCTCAAAAAACAAAAAAATTTCAGTAAGTTCAATAGTTCTGAATCAATGTTTATTTCCTGGCTTGATAGCCATAGGCTGTTTTCCTAAAAGACAGTGGGGGTTTTTTGTTGTTGTAGTTGTTTTAAGAAATTACATACTGAAGTATGTAGAAGCAAAGTAGCATCATTGTCTGAAACGTATTGCAAAAATTTCAGAAAATAATATATATCTGGAGAGAGAATATGATGAAGCAAGATCAAGTATTAATATCTGGAGAATCTAAAGGAAGACTGCATAGGAATTCTTTACACTATGATTGCAACATTTTTGCAAATCTAAAATTATTTCAAAACTGAAAGTTAAAAAGACGCGCGCGCGCGCACGCACGCACACACACACACACACACCAGCTTGTGTTCAAATCTCAGCTCTATCACTTACAAGTACCCTTAAACTAAGTGCTTGGCCTCGTTGGGACTCAGTTCTTTTGTTCAGGGGAGACCGTATGACTCTGTGTGTTCTCTCGGGGGACGGGCGAGACGCCGCAGAGCCCCGCCTGAGATCGGGCTCAGAAGGCTTTAGTAAGTACAGATACTATTTTTTGGAGACTCCCTCCCACAACCGGAGGGAGTTACTGTTTCAAAGGCGCTCCGGGAAGCACACAAGGTCATGTGCACACTAGTGACACGTTGCTGTTGTGTCAGGAGCAGGGACCCAGGCACCTCACGTTTGCTTTAATAGGAGCCCTCTTAGGTTGTTGTGTTCTTTTTGATTCTATGTACACAATTGAAGATGGCGTTACTCTTCAGAGTTAGAGGATAAAAGCAGCTACGGTTGGTGGCTTTTTAAAAAGGGAAACTGGTTTTTAACTTTTAAATTGGACTCAGAACATGTAAGAACGGTGCTTTCTTTTGCCAAGCCTCCCTCTGCTCCCAGCTCCTCAGCTGTCCTGCCCCTTGAGCTCTTCTTCCGGCCCCCGCAGCTTCTTTCTCCTCTTTCCTTCTTTGCTTCTAGCCTGTCACGAGCCACATCCACCTTCTCCCCTCTCATTTGTTTGCTTTTGTTTGGAAAAAAAAAATTAATTCCAAGCGAACAAAAACAATGTGTGGGAAGGAAATAAATGGCAAGCTCCTAGTACCTCACCGAGGGCCAAGTTTTAAGTTTGTCCAAATCACACTCCCCTCCCGAGCACCAGAAATCAGAGCCCTCATCAAAGCCCAGATGACTCTAACTGAAAAGAAGAACAAGAACAAGAGGAAGGAGATGCATGCTTATGACTCATGAGCTCTGAAAAAATCCCCAAGAATGTCAGACAGGTTTATTTACGCCACTGAAAATTTACAGTAAAGATGTGATAATTACAGATTTTTTCCATTCCAGCGTGTTTTAAACATCCCAAACTATCATTTGTTGTCATTATTTTAATGATGGAGAATGTTCATAACTCATTCTGAGTTAATTCCCAAACGTATAATCTTGAAAAGGCAGGGGAAAATCTTTTCTATTTTATTTCAATGTGATTGCCCACATTATTTGAGAGTTCAAAATGTGGATCTAGGAAAGGAAAAAATTAACTACAAATATCACAGAGGGTTAAAATGAGTCAAAATGGGGTACATAAAATCTCAAAAATCACTATCCTGAGATACCTTTTGTGATTTTAGGAAAAGGGAAAACAAAAGGAAAATCCACTATTTTGTTTTCCAGTGCTCGTGACGAAGGGCTATGTTTGGGAAAGGGAGACATTTGCTAGAGAAGCCAGCTGCCAGACACAGGTTCTGTTCTGAAAGGAACACATCTTTCAAATCCAGTCTCCAAAGATAAACCATTTCTGAGACAGAGAGACTTAGTTTCTGGTAAATAAAACATCTCGAGAGCCTTAGAGCTCTAATGGGCTCCTGATAACCTTTCTGAGACAGACTTTGTCTTCCATTTCATTCATGCACTGATTTCTCATTCATGTACCATTCACCTAATATTCACTGAGCACTGACTCACCAAATGCTGTGAGAGGGACTCTAACATGATGAGTGACACAGGCCTGGCCCAAGGCCACATCAGCTGCCAGGGGGCCTTCGCTTGTCTGAATTCCTAGAATTCCTGAGAAGGGTGAGGATTAGTAACCTTTGCTTGATGACAAAGTTGGGCCTAGAGTGGAATCCAGTGAATTTCTTGATGCAAACATTTGAGAGAGAGAGAGAGAGAGAGAGAGAGAGAGAGAAAAGAGAGCTGTGTGTGAACAAATCAGGGCAGAGTGAGGTGGAATGGAGAAGAAATAAGTTCTCGTTTCCCTGCTGGGTACAGCCATGCTTTGTGTGTACATGGGTACATGTGGGCAGAGGGGTGGAAAGAAAGTTGAGAAGAGAGAGGGAAAGTGAGGGAGGGGAGGAGGGAGGAAGGTGCCAGAGGAAGGCAGTGCTTCTCCAAGTTTGGTACCTGAATGTTCCCAAAAGAATCACCAGAGGGGTTTATTTAAAAATGAGTATTTCTGGGCCCCAACGCCGGTCTACTGAACCTGAATCTGCCATATGGAATCCTGGGATTTGTATTTGAAACAAGGTTCTGGGTGGTTCCACACGTTAACATTTAATATCCAGACCTCTTAGAAAACTTAAGGTCTCCTTTATACTGTAGAGTTGGCTGAGGTCCACAGTGAACAGATGCCTCCAAAGCCCTGTCCCCACCAGGTGGGGCTGGAGCCTGCTGTGCATACCTCTCTCCATCACACTCCCCACCCCACTTCACCCCCTACCCCCAGGGGCACTAAGAGTGTCAAGGTGACCATGAAGTCAACTGCAAGTTGACTCAGGTAGAGCTACTTACTGGTAAAAGGCCCTGGTCAAGGTACTACTAGGTCGTCATATGTACTTTTATTGAGATGTCAGCATACCCTATCCGAATATTAACTGTGGATGGATTCCAATCAGGAAATTCAAGAATGTATAATTCACACACTGTGCTACTTATTGAGTGATGGTAATAAATGCAGGCTATTACTTAATTATGCCCTGGTTTATTAACTATCTAGCAATAAACTAGGAAGTTCCCAATTAAACAAACAGATGTGGGGAGTGTGTGTATCTACTTACGTGGGTTTTTTTTTTGAGAAATGTAAAATGGATCTTAATTAGTGAAATTTAAGTAATAACAGGCATACAAGCCAGGCATCTTCTCTGTCTGCTTTCCAGTAACCTGGATTACTTGTCAAAGCTTGCCAAAAGAAAAAGGGAACTCAAATATTTACAAACACTAAGAGATTTTAGTGTTTCTGACAAACAGGCTGAATGTACCACATTGTCCTTGATGTTGCGTCCTGGCCAAGTCATCAAGACAGTGACAGACAGATCTGTAGTAGACCATTTTAGAGGTCAGCAAACATCTTCTTTAAGAGAAAGAGAGTAAATATTTCAGGCATTGCAGGGTATAAGACCTCTGCTGCAATAACCTGGCATTAGAGCATGAAAGCAATCGAAGACATTATATAAACAGATGAATATGTCTGTGTTCCAATAAAGCTTTATTTAAAAAAAAACTGACATTGGGCCAGTTTTGATCTATAGCACGCTCTGTTGTAATAGTTATCCAGTGTCCCTCAGCACAAATTAACCCTTTGATACTCTCTGTGATAAATGACACATTGATATATTGACAAGAAAGATGTCCACAATATATTAGGGGAAAAAAATCACAGTTTGTAGCAATATGATTTTTTAAAACCAAATCAAGAAATAAGCAGCAGAAAGGATAATACAGTTCCCCCTTGTCTACAGTTTTGCGTTCTGCAATTTCAGTTACCTGCCATCAACCACAGTCAGAAGCACATGCATGATCCGCCTTGGGATGAATCTGAAGGTCAACAGTAGCCTACCACTAGGACACAATGAATATGTCATTCTCCTCACTTCATCCTATGATGTAGGTATTTATCATCTCACATCATCACAAGAAGAAGGGTGAGTACAGAAGAAGATATATCGAAAGACTGAGAGACCATATTCACATAAAGGTTATGGCAGCATATTATAATTGTTCCCTTTTATTATCTGTTATTGTCACTTATCTCTTACTTTGCTGAATTTATAAATGAATCTGTGTCACACGTATGTATGCATAGGGGAAAAATTTATAGAAACTTGGGTTTGGTACTATCCACAATTTCAGGCATCCACTGGGGGTCTTGAAATGTTCCCCCACAGATAAGGGGAACTTATTCTACAATGGATTCAAGGGAATAATTTCTGGAAAATGAATCAGGACTGGAGAGAAGATGGCCCTGGCTTTTTACTTTTTTCACCTTTACCCCTGTGTTACACTCTTTGAATTTATCAATGGAACATATATTACCTTTGTAAAATGAAAAATATGAAGGAAATAGAGGTTGGGGTCTTACAAATGCTGGAAGTTAAACGACTTCTACTAGTTCCCACCTGAGCTTAATAAGGATGCTCTGGTCTAGGAATCATTCATTCATTCATTCACACATTACCGAGCTCCCACCAGGTGCCAAAAACTAGACGGCAGGCAAGGGATTCATGGTGTTCAGAACGTAGGCTGGCAAACAGACAGTAGTCAGATAATTACACAAGTTAAAACGACAACTGAGACAGGTGATATGAAGGAGTTCTGGCATCATTCATTCCTTTTGTGACCTGTGTGTTGAGCACCATAACCCACTACTGTTGGGGCAGAAAATCTGTGGCAGTGAAGACAGAAAGATGAGAGGAGGAGATAGGAGTAACATGCTGATGAGTGTAGACCCGGGTGTTTGTATCTCGCATTATCATCTACTTACAACTTCCCTGAAATCACTAAGAATATGAAATCATGACAGCTGTTTTGGTGAGCATAAAACGAAATTCTGTGATATAAGGCATTTAGAAGTTTTCCTGGGCTAAGTTTCTGCACCAATCTTGCCTGTTCTTTTCACATCCTCAAAATAAGGGAAGTGCTAGATGCTCTGACCTTATTGTCATTTCAGTCACCTCCTGTCGGCATTCTCCCTAATGAGATGCCAAGGACAGAGACTGTGTCTTCTCTCATACGTGTGGAAGTCACTATCTTTTGAGTTGTGGGCCCAGTATCTTCTCTGGAAATGGATTTCCCTTTCCCAAGGGCTAGGATGCCTGCAGCATTTGCAGCACGGACAAAAGAGAGTGAGCTGGATTTTGGAGTACATCCACTCAGGAGACGTAGGCCTTCCTGTGTCCTTTAAGTGGACTAAAAAGAGGCAGTCAATGGCCCTCAGAGAGAAAGAATGGTACAGATCTGCAGAGAGAACTTGACCAAGAACAGACCACTGCACCCAAGTTTCTATAAATTTTCATCTCTACGTTCTCCCGAAGGCCTTAGGAAAGCCTTCACTTGGGTTCCAGAAGACATCATTTTGTACTTAGAGTAAATCCTTCCTTTTCATGTAAGCAGCTAACAATCAATAGAACAAGAACTCATGAATGTGTGTTTGAGTTTAAATGTTCAAAACTGTTTACTATTTCTTCCTTGAAGTTTATGTATATGTTCTAAGTAATCTCTACACTCAATGTGGTGTGTAGAGAACGCACACCTAGAGATCAAGAGTCACATGCTCTTCCAAATGAGCCACCCAGACACCCCTACTATATCTTTCTTGACCATAAGGATTTTGACTTGCAGTGCTTTCAAAGGCAAAGCAAATCCTAAAGTTTTTAGGTACCCCCCATAATGTTTTTCCAGAAAGTTTCCACTATTCTCATAGAAAATGGATGCCAAATGGTGTCATTTCAGAAACTCATATACTTGTTAAAAGCCAAAAACACAGCAAGAGGGCAGCAGGACAGGAGATACTACACAAAAGTCCTTAAGACAACCTCTCCTGTGCCCTTCGGGCAAATATGGTTCACATATCAAATCTGGCAGTCACTGGCTGTGTGACCTTGAATGAGTTGCTTGTCCCCTCTGACTTAAGTTGCCTCATTTGTATATATGCAACACTACCTTAGCTACAGAGTTGCTGGGGGGCTAAATGAAAAACAATGTGGAAAGTGCCTCACATAAAGTAAGTTGTCAGTTAAAAGTGGCTCTAAATATTAAGTTTACAGCTGGAGGTAAGATTCTAGAAAGGTCACATGGTAGAGTAGAAAAGCATTTGAATGCTAATCAGAGGACCTTCATTCAAGTCCCCTACCCTCACTGATTAGCAACATGGCCATGCTGGTTGTTTCTTCCCCCCGAGCCTGTTACTTGGTGCATAAAATGATGCTCTCTCTATCTGAGGTGCCTCTCACCCCCGCATTATCATATCATGGAAACCTTGATTATAATTCACAAATCATCTTAGTCTTGACTTTTTCAGGAACATTTCCCTGGTTTCTGCCATCAGAGACCATTCCTCTCTTTATATAAATAAACACTGTGAATGAACCTCTCCTATAGACATTTTTAGGATCTGCCTGATCTTACAGATGCAACGCTGCTCCATTCCCTTCTGTTTACTGTATTTAAAGACAATGCATCTTTCAGTTACATGAGAATTAAAGCTTAACATTCACTATAAATGTCAACAAACATATTAAATTGGATAATGAGCTTGGCTCATAATTAGTAGTAGGCATACCATTTGCTGTTACATGCTCACACATGGAAAGTGCCTGGCACAGGGTATGTACTCAATAAACATTTGTTGAATCGGGAAATAAATATTCAGACTTGATCAGGATGGAGTACATAAGGCAAAATTTTCAAGAGAATGTATTTGTAGGCTAGTCAGTTACCCATATGTGTGCTTTGAGGTTGAAACAAATCTGGGGACTTACAAGAACAGCCCCAAGGGTAATTGTGATGGCATGGCCACCATGAATGGTCATTTATGACATGAGTCCATTGTTTAATGAGGGATGGATGACAGCTGTCCACATAATTCCAAATGGTTTCACAAAGTTGATTTTGAATATTGGGGGATTAGTTCAAGAATGTATCTTATAGTTATAATCAGGGGTCTTAATAAGCACAGGTAATTAATCTTCACTGGCTTTATGACACATTTACCTTCTTTAGAGTACTTGCCCCAGTTTATACTAATTTTACTGGTCTGTTTAGTACCTTTCTTGTTGTTGTTTTCGTTGTATCCCCAAAAGACTATGAGCTTCAAGTAGGAAGGAACTCTGGTGCACTATTGTATGTGCACTGCCTGGCACCAACCAGATGAAGCTCAATAAATGTTGAATGAATAAATGAGCAGATGGCAGGCTGGATAGATGGATGAATGGATGGACGGAAGGAAGGAAGCCAGCTAGCTGGCCAGATGGTCTTTTGGGTCACAAATCCAAATAATAAAATCAAGTCTCAACAACAACAAAATGAGTCTCATTACATTACAGGCGGGGTGAACAGCTTACTCACCTATAGATGACAGGACAAAAACCAAAAAATATGTGAATTAAAATAGATGAAATAACAATAAAAGCAATACCTATAGCAACCAGCACTGACACACAGCACCTACTGTGTGCCAGGCACACGGTATTTATGTATATGTATGTATGTATGTATGTATGTATGTATATGTATTATGTATGTGTATATATATACATATATGTATATATATGTGCTTTACATATATAAAAGTGAATATTCTCCCTTGATTCAGAAACAAAAATAATCTGAGCACGGCTATACACAAGGCAGCAATAACAACAATCTATATGACCTTGCATCATTTAATTCTAGAAACAAATTTAACCCTTCACTAAGTGCCCAACCAAGACTACCTGCAAATCTGAAAAACTAATCTCCAATTTGTTTCCTGAAACATTGTCACTGCCCCCTCTTCATACCCACCACTGGAGAAATTATTTTTCAAACCCTCTACAGTGTGGGAATACTAAGTAAGCCCTCATGAGTTCAAAAGCTGGTAATGACACTGCTAATTTGGTGGCTCCTTTGGCAGCAAGTCAGTCTCCTTCCTCAAAGGAAAAATAGGATTATCAAGTGAGCTAGGAGAATTTTCTTTACATGATTGATGGGAAGAACAAGTAATCACCTTTGAAGTGCCACAGCATATAATACCTCTTCCGTGTTTTCTCTTTCTCCTTCTGACACCCATGAGTAATTGAAGAGAAGGGAGCCTCTTAGAATGACCAATGAAGTGAAGATGGCAACCCTCTCTCTGCTTTCAGCCAAGACTGACAGGCTGACATCTTGGATAGGTGAGTGCTGACATGATGTAAAGTGTCTTTGATAGGTTCCTGTGATGCTGGGCTCAGCATGTACCTGCTACCGATCAGACCATGGAGGCTTTGAGTAAAACACAGATCAGAGGAGATAAGCATTATTGCTTCTTAGAAGCCAATGGCCTGTGGACCTGCTGTGAGAAAGATCTGCTCTCTGAGTTTGGGGTGTAGTAAAGTCCTCATGGTAGATGTGAAGGAAATCAATGAGCAAAGCAAGATGGAGCAGGAATGAAACAATGAATAACATTTTGAAACGTATCTCATCCTACCCATCCTGAGAGACAACCAGAGAACCATTAACTTCTTGGCCCTAACTTACTGACACAGCGGTAGAGAGTTTCCTCTCGGAAAAGGCACTGCTCCACAACAGCCTATTTATTAAAGAGATCTTTGCAAATGCAAATAACTTAGGTGAAGGAGACAAACCTTAAGAAACACAATGACCAGGGAGTTGAGAATTTTCATCCTCACAAGCTGACTTTTCCTGGACTCTGCTGAAACCTGTCTGGGAAGGCTGCTCTGCTGGAAGAAAACTGCTTTGAGGACAGATTAATTGGAAGGAAGGGTCTTTGGCTGGCTGACAAGATAGTAAGACAAAACAAACAAAACAAAAACAAAAACAAAACTTTCTGCTGTTGTTGCCAAAACGTCACGTAAAATACCCCTGACCAGGTTCTAGAGCCTGCTGGCCGAACACAAGTGACAAGCCAGGCTGATCAAGGGTAGGGGAGTTGTTGAGGGTTCCGTGGCATCTGGTAGAATACTCCTCTCTAGGGCCTCTCAGGTATAGAAGAGAATTAGGTTGGTTTGGAGGTATGCCATGGTACATTCAACCTGCTGACTGGCATCAGGCATTGCCCTTTGGTAGTTGGGTACACACACACACACACACACAGAGCACAAACAAACCAAAAAAACAAAAAAAAAACCCCAAAAAACCCCAAAGGTCTTTTAAGAAACAATTTCCTCTAGATAACCTGTAACCAAATAATGACCACCATTCTCAGAAGTTGTGCCTGGAATATAGCAGCAAACACTCAATATATAACTGTAAATGAATCAAAGGAAGGGAGGAAGGAAGTATTGTACAGCATAGCTCTTTCATAAATGCAATTGTTTTACACTGATTTAATTATAGCTGCTTGGTACCATGTGAGAATTCATTACATCAAGATTTTTCGTCTTCATAGGACATGGCCCCAGAACACAGCCAAATTCATTTGATTCTTAACTCTAGAAATAGTGATCTGTGCCAAAGACAGAGGGGAGACTGGCTATAGTAGATATAGAAAACAATGTTATGTCTTTGTATTACGTTAGGGATGACATATGAGATTTGCAAGGTCATTTTTTTTTACTATATAATTTCTAGGTTAAGGCCCAAGTTTAAACTAAAACCATGTAAAACATGGTAATATTTCTCAATTGATTCAATCCAGGATTGCTTTTCTTATACCAAACATTTATCTCAGACAAAGAATGAGGAGAGAACGAACAAAGTTTACAAGAAACCATCAGGAGAGTATTAAGGAGCAGAAGGAAAAGGTGGCAGAAACTCAGGCCAATTCATCCTAAATCTAACAAGATGGGCTAAGATGTCTGAACTACCTGGAGCAGCAAAATAATAATAAAAATATAAACATCTACTGTGAACAAAGAACCTGGTAAGCAAATAAAAAAAATACTAGTGCTAAGGGTCTTAATAGCTGCCTATAAGTAATTTTTCGTGTAATATCAGGGATCAGAGAGAAGAAAACAGCTTGTGCGTCTATTCAAACTGAACATATTTAATGCTAGAACTGATTTGGGGCCAGAGACATCTGTTATCAATGAGGAAGAAAATTCCAAACGGAAGAAGAACTCTGCTTTATGCCCAAATATGAATGGGGGCAAGACAATGAGGAAATTACTGCTTCACTTGGGAGGTACTGTCTTAGCTTCCTAACTGCTGTATCAAATTACCACAAATTTAGTGGCTTTAAACAGCACAAATTTCATCTAATTCTTCCATAGGCTGGAAGTCTGACCTGGGTCTCACTGGGTTAAAATGAAGGTGTGGGCAGAGCTGAGTTCCTATCTGGAGGCTTCTTTTCTAGCTTCTAAAGGCCGCCTACAACCCTGAACACATGACTCCCTCTGTCCATCTTCAAAGTCAGCAATAGTAGGTCAAGTCCATTTCAGAGGGCACCACCCTAATCTCCTCCTCCAATCTCCTCTTCCACTTTTAGGACTCCTGTGATTACACCAGGTCCACTGGGATAATCCAAGATAACCTCCCTATTTTAAGGTCATCCATTTAACCACCTCAATTCCATCTGCAGCCTTAATTCCCCATTGTCATGTAATGACACTTACTCAATTTCCAGGGATTAGGACATCTTTGGATGGAGGGAGAGAGTTTGTATTCTGCCTAATAAAAGGATGAGCATTTCACATTTTCTTCTTTCTTGTTGTTGTTGTTTTGTTATCTGTCTAGCTCCAAACTATCATGTGGACAAATGAGGTCCCTTCATTTGTATAAAGTGCATATATTATAAGGTGTGAGAATCATACCTGTCTTGCTAGGCAGAGCTAAATATATGTACGCTCAGAAAAAAAAAAAGTCACAAAACCAAAAACAAACACGCAACCAAGTAACATGGAGGAGAAGGATACATTCTCCACAAACATCTGCATTCACACGGTGCACAGTGATGAACGGAGTCTATCCACTGACAGCCTTTCCTTCATCTCAAGTTCTCAATCATTTATTTTGTTATATGTCATATATTCAGAGAATGATTTCTAATGAGGTTTCATTGCTATTAGCAGTCTAGACATTTATGATAAATTAAAACCCCATTAAGTGTGAAGGTATCAAAACAATAGCAGATCTGCCTTCCGTGGCATATATTTTAGGATGACAGCCCGACTTCATCTGACTTCCTCACTAAGAACAGCTCATCAAACTCACAGTTCTAGTGATAGAACACAGCCAGCACCTATTTTTGTAGCACCTGAAAAAAAAAAAAATGCCCACACAGGCAGTACATCTGGTACAGAAATGAAATTAAATACAACAATATTGAGGCATCAAACACTCAGATCCATTTCATTGTTTCCTATCCAGAAACACCCTAATTGAAGGTGGCATTCCAAGGTTAAATCCTAGCTCTGACAGCGTCTCATGTCAGACACCTGTCAAAATGTAATAAGACACCCGTGAAAGGAAAAGGGCTGCCAAACCCAGATCAGATTTCCCAAATCATGATCCCTAACTTGGAGGATTCGTGTCACAGAGCAAACAGGGTGGTAGCTAGGAGCACTGGGGCCCTCACTATCACTTGCAGGTGAGGAAGAGTGAAACAGAGAAAGATGACACTTTGGAAGGAGGCGCCACAGTGTTTTAAGAACAGCAAATGGTCATAAGCACGAAAAGCCCGGCTCTGAACTAGCTTAAATTTCAGGATTCAGCCCCAGTTGCCTGATCTTGGTTAGAGGCAGGGGATTATTTTTTAATATCTGTCTTATATAATTAAGGGACAGTGGCTTTCATGCAGATGAGGCTTTGAATGTTCACAACACCAAATGGGCTTCATTAGCTTAGCTGGGCAATTAATGAAGCAGGAAGTAGAAAGCCAAGATAAAGCCTTATCTTCAAAAAGGTCTGAAGCCGGGAAGGCAAGGCAGTGTGGATGATGCATTTCGTACATTTATTCACCGGAAGGCAAAACTTCTATAGCTCTTGATAGCTTTGAAAGCAGTGTATACATCCCATTTAAGCCTCAAATGAGAGAAACAGGTGGTGTGTTTAAGGCTTTGTAGAAAGTCTTGAAGTATTTCCCAAACATTTGTAGGTTTCACCGACCCTTTCTCTTGTTATTCTAAATGCCTTTTCTATTGTTTTTCAATTGCTTTCCTCATTTCCCTCCCCTGTGCATTTCAAAGGAAATTGGAGAGCTTAAAATGTGGCTAAATATAACAGCACTAAACTAACAGTGAATAAAACCTCAAGAAATTATTTGAGATGCATATTCTTCCTCTTCTGGAAGTGCAATATCACAAATGAGCTTTGCTCAGGAGAAAGGCTATTTATTTGCTTACAGGAGGCCAAGCAGAGGCAGGGACAGCCCCAGTTGAAGGAACTAAATCCAATTCTTGGCTATTTCAATACAGATTTTTTTTTCTAGGTAACCAGCTATGTATGCATGTTGAAGAACCAAAGAAATCCATTGTCTCATGGGTTGAGAAAGCCTAAACCATAGCCTGTTAACTCCCCAAAGGACCATCCACATGGGCCTCATCTGGGGCAACTACTTCATTTTGAAGAGGAGAAATCAATCGAGTCCTACAAAAGGTTACGGACTTTGTCCTTGCATATCACCAAATCATCAACAGTCAGGATTAAATTCCAGGGCCCGTGTTTCTTACCCTGGGCTCTCAAAATTCCTCCAAACTGCCGCCTCGTCTGCCAGCTTCAGAACGAAGAGAATCACAGGTAGACTAGGGTTGACAAGTATATACCCCGAAGGGGTCATCAGTTTGGCAGATTGTTTCCTGTGTACCTTCCTTTCTCACTGACATTCTGTCACCAGGCTTCTGTGTCATTGCTATGTGTTTTCCTCCCTTCTCTCTTGTTCAAACTGAAGCAGGTACATGGACTCAAAGAAAGTGCGAGACTCAAAGAAACACAATGCTGGATAAATAAAGAGCACAAGTCTCACAGCATGTTTGCAGAGCAAACGGTATTATGCCCCAGAGACAAGGAAAAGCTAAAGCTGGGGAAAAGACAAAAAGAGACAATAGGACATAACTCTAGGGAACAGAGGGAAAGAAAAAAAAAAACCAAAAAAACACGAGACTTGGAAAAAGATCCCTGTCTAGAGGGCCAAGGGTCCAGCTGAAAGCTGACTTCAGGATCAAGTGCAGACCTTCCCTGGTGAGCACCCCCCAAACCTCAGTCTCAATACCAGCTCCATGTGGGGCTGGCTCACCCTCTCTAGAAAATCCAGTATCCTGTGGTCTGGGAGACCTCCCAGCAATCCAAACTGAAGATGGAGAACAGGGAAGAATAAGAAGGAGAAACTTTACTCCTTGACATTCAAAATGGGTCTGAACAGACTGAGTATAGAATTACCCCCTAGAGCCCAGAGCATCTGGGCACAGAGAGCACATCTCCCCTGTGATGTGTATTATGTCCATTTGGTATCTTTCTGGCCCGTTTTCTAGGATAGCCTCCAATAAACTGTTAGCTCAGTACTTATTACTTTTTCTCATCTTACACTTGTCTTGACTTCTAATGTGGAAAGGTTGGTACTACGATATGGTAGATTGCTTAGACCATCTGGTGACCCTGGAACTCAGGGCTTCTCCAGTACCACTCATCTGCCCTTTGTACCTCCTATCTATGCCCCCAAACTCAATACTCCAGCCAAGTAAGAATTATATACTGTTGCCAGAACATGTCCCACACTTGCTTCCACTACGAGTCTTTGTTAAATCTGAAAGGCCCTCCAGTCACCATCTTTGCCTTTTGATAATTTATCCAGGTTTCTAGTCAAGGTTTCTAATAATAACAGTCTGGAGGCTCCTTGGTTGAGAGCATGACTCTGACTTTGACGAGATGGCCAACTGGACAATCTGTTCTCACCAGGCTCATGGTGGGGCTGAAAAACCTTCTTTTTTAGCCAGGAAGTGCTGTTATGAATTTTTTGTTGTTGTTTAAAACCATTAAATTCTTCATTGGTGCCCAGGTGCAAACAAAATCATTTGCTTTTGGCATTTAGACAAGCCCAGAATTATTTTATTGATAAAAACTGGTCTCTTAAAAATTCTAAGTTGGGGGTTCCTGGCATGGCTCAGTTGATTAAGCAACCTACTCTTGATTTTGGCCCAGGTCATGATCTCATGGTTCATGAGATGGAGCCCTCCTTTGAGTCTTGCACTGATAGCACAGAGTCTGCTTGGGATTCTCTCTCTCCCTCTGTATCTCAAAATAAATAAATAAACATTAAAAAAATCCTAAGTTGTTCCACCTGCAGGCATATTTGGGAAGCTTTCTGCCTTTTCAGGCCACATTGATTCTGAGTGGTTCAGGTCCCATCATTCCAGGGAGCTCCCTTTCTGTTCCTGCATCAAAAACCATTGGGATTGTTCTGTCTTGGAGTAGAGGTAGCTGAGAACACAAGGTTACTTGGGTGTTGGAATGAATTCATTCTATTGCTATTCATGGTAGCACCACGACTTCTTTCCTATCCCCAAAACTAAAAGGTCATCATGCTAGAGATATACCATCAGCTATGACAATCAGACAAAATTAAAGCAAAGACAAGTATGTCCTTGTTTCACATTATTTGCTTCTCCTGTTAGTGCACATGTGACGTCAAAGAACTACTTCCCCCCAGAAAAAAAAAAAAAGGCAGTTACAGTTACATACAAAGTCATTATGGCTAAGGTCTTGATTCTACAGGCTAGAAATATACACTGGTTCAAATTCCTGTTGGTTCAACTTCCAAAATACAGACTGCAACCATCTACTTCTTTCCATCTCAAACTACCAGCCCAGACAACCTTTGCCTCTTAGGATTGTTACATCTTCTCCTAACTTTTCTCTTTGTCCCCACTCTTGTCTCACTCTTTCCTTCTGTATACGGCAACCAGGGTATCTTTATACGATTATCAATCACATCGCTTCCACCATCTGTATCAATGGCTTTCCACTGGACTGAGAATAAGCAACCTAGCGCACAAGCCCTTGTGAGGTGATGTGGCACCTGTCCAGATGGCCGTGTGCACCTCAGGCCACTCTCTCTCACCAACCCTAGGCTCCAGGCTCTTCTCACAGGTGAGCACTCACTGGGTCAGAGGTCCAAGGTCCCTTCTGTCACCTTTCCACAGCTGGCTTCTGTCATCTTCCAAGTCTCTGCTAAGTGTCTTCCTCGGAACATCTTCTTTGACTACCCTTTCTACAAGCACCTCTGCCTGCCTTCATTCCATTCCTGCTATTTTTTACTTTCTGGTATTCTTTTTTTACCATAATCAGTAATTATCTTCCTTATATATTCACTCATTTATTTTCATTTTCCCCTACTGGAATTTAAGTTCCATGAGAACATGGACCTTATTAGTCTTGTTTGACATTGCATCTCCAATAGTCCTGGAATACATCACAGATACTCAAACAAGCACTTTGGAATGAATGAACAAACGAACTCGAGTTCCAACATATTACAAGGTATGCCGTTATCTGGGTCCCTGGCACTCCTTTCAGCCTCATCTACCCATACTCTCTCACATGGACTAATTACATATGGCCCACTGAGCCACTACTGCTGCACGAGTTACTGTTCTTCTTGTCTCTGGAATTTTACATCAGTTGTTGCCTCTCACTGGGACATTCATCACCTCTCCTCCACTCAAGTCCCACCCTGCTCAAGACTTAGTGTAACTGCTACTAACTCTAGGAGTTCAAAAGAATCTTTGTTCCAAGGCAAAGTTAATGCAGCAGTAATTTGTTAAAATATCTGCCTCCTTGTGAATGATCCCAGAAGTGCATGATCCAAGACCAAATCACACCTTTATCTTAAACTCAGTGCGTGGCACACAGTAGAAATGTTAGATAAATGAGTGAGTTCAATTTAACAACCATTTATTGAGCACCCTCCATATTCCAACTGCTAGGCTCAGTGGAGGATCCTGCTGAGGGTTTCCAATGCTGGGAGCAGCATGCGTGAGTAACTGCTTTGCATAGCGGGTCGTTTAGCATAAAAGATAAATGTATCCCAGGTGAGACATGAGAGCAAAGGGAAAGCAACACTGCGTAAAGGAGCTAGGCTTTCTACTTTTGCTTCTACCTCTGTGGAAACGTTTAGTCCGAAATGATCAGCAATTTCTTCCTTGTGTTGATTTCTTACTTGTGTTTCCAGGAGAGCCTCCAGGACCCTGGGCTTAAAGAGTCACCATTCAAAACTCCCCATGAAAACACAGGTAAGAATCTTCAGACACTAAATTCCTGACATGCTCATTAAGGGCTTTTGGACAATTAATGCTAAATGATTAATAACTTAAAAATGTATACATAATGTAAGAAAGCATCTCTTAGCAATAAAGTTCACCCATGGCAATAACACTCCTTCTGTAGAGCTCTATTTCTTTTCCATTCTTAGGTTCCTAAAAACCACTGTCACGAAGACCATTACAGGATTCAAGGGAGAATAAAATAAAAAGGATGTGCAGTATAATTAAAAAAAAAAATACGGAGAAGTGACACACTTACATACCAAAACACATGAGTCCACATAAGATAAAATCACTATTATAGCCAAGGATACATTTCATGGCTTATCTTCACTGCACACTTGAGATCCTCTACAAGGGAAATGTAAAAAGTCAAACAATTGCCAAAATTCTTCTTTTTGAGCACAGGTAGTAATTAATATTATTTACCCTTGTAGTATGAAAATTATGAAGCTTATGATCTCATGTTTAGAATAAAAGGCGGGGAGGGGACCAAAGAGCACTTTTCAGCTAGATCCAGCCCATTCTTTTTCTAGGCAGTTCTCTTCTCCCAGAGTTACCCAGAAACATGTGAAAAGGGAGGACCATCCCTATATACTTATTTTTACTTGATTATTATATTGTCTATATTTGCCTCCTCCCACTAATGCGTTTCCCTTTGTATTTTATTTGCATATTGTTACAACCAATTTTAATGATGTCTTGCATGGGTACAATACTAACACTTGTAAAAAGCAGATAATTTTCGGAGTTAGAAGGCATATCTTGACCCCCTGCCTACAGGTACATTTTAGGCAGAGAAAAGGCAATTTCTGTGCATAAATGGAACTTTTATCAGATATGTGCTCACATTCCTGTTTCAAATTTTTGTCCTTTGATCCCTAAATGATTTTGTTAAGAGAAAGGTAGACTTTCTTCCAACTATGCCACAACACAAAAATCCAAACTCACTTTGGGAGGGAGGGTGGATGTGCCACCAAACCAGTGGCAGACTAAATAACATGACACCAAGGGTAAGTTTTCTTTTAGTTTTTTACCAATGAGTGGCCATGTAGCCTTGAGAAGGTTACCTCTTGAACCCATCATCAACCAAGTAATGTTCATTAAATGCTAACTCTGTGCTAGAACCTACATGATGTAGAGAACTCTATCTGGGGTTTAAAGTCCTTATTTGGTAACTTGGTTGTGATAATCTTTGAAATGACCTTAGCCATTCCAAATGACTAAGACATCAAGAGTAGGGAATGACTTTACATCAAGACTATGTAAAGACTGACTTTAACACGTAATGTAAACATTTTTAATAGAGCATCAGTTAAATTATACTGTTTATGACAATCAACTAGCTTCTACGAGAGAGAGAGAGAGAGAGAGAGAGAGAGCGAGCCACTGAGAAATGCAATGTAATCTGTAGTGACAATAAAAGAATAACGATGAACCGATTGAAGTGAACTCCCAGGAAAAATAACAAATAAAGCATAATTCAATTAATGACTTTTTTCAAATGTGAGATCAGAAAGAGAGGGGTGCCTGGGTGGCTCAGCTCGTTGGTGTCAGACTCTTGATTTAGGCTTAGGTCATGACCTCATGTTTGGTGAGATTGAGACCTCTGATGATCTTGAGATTCTCTCTCTCTCTCTCTCTCTGCCCCTCCCCCACTCATGCTCGGAAATAAATAAATCTAATAAACAAGTAAGAGAAACTCAAAATAAATAAATAAATTTAATAAAAAGGAAAAAGGAAGAGAAGTGGAGACCTTTCCTGATATCCCTGTAAGCCAGATCAAATTTTATTTTACTATCTGTAATCAAAACCAGAGACATTAGCTATTTCACTGAAGTTGACCTCAAATTTAGCCTCTTCTATCACCAAGAATCCATTAGAATTAGTTGCCAGAGGAACAGAACTTCCTTTTCATAAAGAAGAGAGAGATTATCTTTGGAAACACCAAAAGTCTATTGACTGATGAGTGGGTGAAGAAAATGTGGTGTGTGTGTGTGTGTGTGTGTGTGTGTGTACACACATATATAATGGGATATTGTTCAGCCATAAAACAATGAAATCTTCCCATTTGCTCTGACATGAATAGAGCTAGAGAGTATTGTGCTACATGAAATAAGTCAGAGCAAGACAAATACCATATGGTTTCACTCATATGTGGCATTTAAGAAACAAAACTGGTAAAAAAAAAAAAAAAGAGAGAGAAAGAGGGTAGGGGGGAAGAGAAGCAAATCAAGAAAGAGACTCTTAACTATAGAGAACAAACTAATGGTTACCACAGGGGAGGGGATGGGGGATGGGTGAAATAGATGATGGGGATTAAGGAGGGCACTTGCTGTGATGAGCACTGGGTGTTGTATGGAAGTGCTGAATTACTATATTCTACACCTGAAAATATTACATGGTATGTTAACTAATTGGAATTTATGTAAAAGCGTAAAATAAATAAACTCCACCAGATTTAAGCAGCTAAATCCAAAATCGAAAAGGGTTCTTTAATTTCCCCTCTTGAAGCTCTTACTGTCTTAGTGCATTTTGAAATAAAATAAAATCCAACAATAAAACAGCTCAATTAAGCCTAATTTGTGTGCTTCAACATCTGGCTGGGTGACTGCTCCCGTATTTCACACTTGTACAGCAAAGCACTTTTTAATTAAGACCACTCAGTCTGTTTCCTCTGTATCAAACAATGATGAGGTTGTTGTTTGGGTACAAAACTCTCCAGGAAAAGGCTTAATGTAACAAATGATTGTTTTTCTTTTAAGTGCCAGGCAAACATTGGTTCAGAGTATAGGCTGCCTGACCCACCTTACACCTTATCTCAATCTTAGTTTAGAATTGTTAGGATTTTACTGCTACTGCATAGAATTTAGCAATGAATACACACAGGTGTGCAGGCACATACACACAATTTGTCAATAATCTTGCATACGAGTAACATAGCTTTTGTGTGCTATCCCAACATGGAAGAGAATATGTGATGCAATTAGAAACAGATAAACACTCTTATTTCTTGGGACTGAGGTATTTTGAGTTTTCTCCACTTTCCTGGGACTTATATTTAAAATGCAGAGGACCAGACCTCCTCTGACATTTTTATGCCTGCCTTAGCAATCAGGGTAGAAACACAGAATATCAGACTCCAAACACTTTCTATTCAGCTAATAGTACCTATAAAGAAACATCTTTTAATTAGCCTTACCCTGAGCTAACTTCCTCTGATCTGCCATGTATAATTAAATATGTTAGCAAGACAGAAATGTGAGATGCGGCAGCTTTCACACCCAAATTTTCAACTCCAAATTTATAAAAAGATAAATGTGGATTTTTTTTTTTTTTTTTAGTTGAGAGCCCATCTTGAAGTATTTTATTTTCACTCTGAAAACTTTTAACATTATGTTAAAAGAAGAAAAAGAAAGTGGTAAAATTAGGAGTCAGGCTGAATTGTCCAGAGCAAAGAATTCTAAATCAGCCTAACAGAATCCCGGGTACCCAGCTGCCCAGGACTCTGGTACCTTCTTAAATGATAAAGAATTCCTGATAGAGTCTATTCTCCCAAAGGTGCATGTGGTACCCACCCCACTGGTAACTCACTTCAAGGAATTAACACAAAAGCCACAGGACTGATACAAGGCAGGAAATATCCAGCACTTGGGCACTAAAGAATGCTGAAGGCAGCTTTCAGCCCCAGCCACAGGGTGCCTCTTTAGGGCTAAATTCAATGAAATTACATTTTATCCTCTTTAATTTGGCACCCTTTGGAAATGTGAAACCGCCTAGTGAAAAACTGCTCTTTATATAAGGAAATGAAACAGTTTTGGAATATAGGCCTCTCCTGTATTTATGCCTAAATATATAACTAAGACATATGAGTGATAATTCACGTTGGGTTTATAATATGTGAATAAATCCTTTAAAAACACTGATATCTTACATGCATTTGAAAATAAATCTGGATAATATTTATAAATCTAGCAAAAGGCTTATTTGATTAAACACATTGTGACCTTTAAAAGCCTTAATACTTTTTTTTTTTTAACACGGAGGATTCTGTCGTCGTGGTTGAATCAATTTACACATCCAGAGCATGTAACACAGACAGAATTTCACAGTAAACTATCTGGTTATAGATGGGTTTTCTTACAGATAAAAATACAGATATATAATTCATACTCTTATCAGAATAACCTACCAAGAAAGAGATTAAAATAGACTCCCTGTATGCAGATCGCTTTTCAATATCATCTCTTATAAATACCAGAAAGGTTTTCCTCTGCGTTGGTGTTGTAAGTTTGCTTTGAAAAGGCAGGACTATTTGACTAGGTACATTAATTTCAATCCTTTAATTAAAACACACACACACACACACACACACACACACTCACACACGCATATACCCCCCCCCCCCCCCAATTCTGGGGAAGTTTTGAAAGGTCGTTTTGAGTAGCCAATACCTCTTTAAAAATTTCTCCAAGATTTCATCTTTATGTATATACCGGTTTGATTGCTTTGACAGATTGCTCAATTTAACCTTAATTCAATTTTATAGATTTGGAGACTAGCTTTGCCTAAATTTGACCATATGTATCATGCCAATAAAATTAGTTAAAAGCTAATTCAGTGAGTCCACTTTGGGTTGGTTCTGTCATAAAGTGCTATGCTTTTTAAACTGTTTGTTTATTTTTGAGAGAGAGAGATGGGGGGAGGGGCAGAGGATCTGAAGTGGGCTCTGTGTTGACAGTAGTGAGCTCACTGAGAGGCTCCAACTCAGGAACCCTGAGATCATGACCTGAGGCAAAGTCAGACACTTAACTGACTGAACCACCCAGGCGCCCCAACCGTTATGTTTTTACCCAAATTATTTGGGGGAAGTCCCTTTGAATTGACAGAGATCAGAGGTTTAGACACAGTTTAAGATTCTGCATAAGAGTAAACAACTGTGTGAGGGCTGCTGAAAACTAATTCAGAGTTACCTTCAGGGCTGGTTCTCAGCAACTGTAGCCAAAAGTCAGTTAAGTAATGAAGTGCCCATCAAGGGGGCTGTTGTTCAGTTTTCCTGTGTGTGTGTTTTGTCTTTATTTTCTGCCTTTATTTTCTGCCTATTCAGCACTCACCGCCAGCCGGGCTGTCCCCACCCTATCGCTAGAATTTGTGTTATATGAACCCTTGGCCGGATGTGGATGCAAAGTACCTATCTCCCACAAAGGGCCTGACCCTTCCCTCTTCCATCTCACGGCCTGGAGCACAGAGGCCTCCTGGCCCAAAGGATCTTGCTAACATTTGTGGTGCTTCTTCAAGTTCTTTGAGTCTGCCTTCGTTGCTCGGTTTTCTAAGCTTTGTCTTTCAGCTGATGACTGATTTGTACACTCTCACTGCCAACCTAGAAATGTTCCCTCTCCTTCGAGACCGCCGGCGCCGGTCCGCACAGTGGACTCAGAGGCTTCTGAACTGGGAGAGCCTCACACAGTGTTAAATCTGCTCTAGATGCAGTAAAGGAGCAGGGGGAGGAAGAGAGAGAGGTTAAAACGACAGCGGGAAGCCTGGGTGGCTCAGTCACTTATGTGTCCAACTCTAGATTTTGGCTCAGGTCATGATCTCGCGGTTTGTACAATTCAAGCCCCACACTCAGTGCAGAGACTGCTTGAGAGTCTCCCTCTCCTTCCTCCTCCTGCCCCGCCTCCACACACTCTCTCTCTCAAACTAAATAAACATTTAAAAAAAAATGCTGCTTCAGTCAGGACATTTCGTCTCCTCCTTCTATATCAAAATGGGCCCGATTTTCTAAATTCAGCAGAAGAGCTTGAAAAGAAATAGTAGCTGTTCGGTTAATGTCATTCGCACAAGGAATTTGTCAGAAGAGACTGCATTTGAACTTTTCATGTCATCTCATGCATCTCAGAGGGTATTAAGCTCCATAAAATATGATTTCAAAAGTGAAATAATTCTCTATTTTGACTCTATAAGGGAGTCTCAGGGAATGTAAAACAACAAGAGCAAACAACAAACCTGCCTTATTACTAAAGAGAGAATAAAATAGAGTAAGTCAAGGTATTTCTCGGCCAAGTAACTAGAAGGATTACAATCCTTAGGGTTTCTGTTCCAAAGGCCTCCAAATCCCAGCAGGTCTGGCAAAGCAGAACAGAGAAGGGGCTGGATATACATTATGGGAAAAACAGAAGCAAGTGGTTAATGGTTTTCTTAAACGCTGCCGAAAATGGCTTGTGTGCAAATAAATACAGTTCAGGATAGAGTCAGAACAAGAAAAAAGTGAAAATGGCACCCAAGGGACTCGCAGGCCCTACTCTCTGCTCGCCTGGCTGCATTTGCAGAACTCTGACCTGGGAGTAAAGCTCTTCTTCACACTCTGGTCCCTCCCCTTCCTCTGTGTTGGCTCCTAACCCACCACAGCAGCCAGAAATAACCTCATGACATATTAATAAGCTCATGACATATTTACTGTACTCCCCACCACCCCTTTCTTCAAATAAGGTAATTATTGCCCAAAGTGGCCTTTTAAGCTGACTGCTTTGACAGGTGCCTTCTGAAAAAAGGCTGGCAATGTTAAAGAACTTTTGTTTCAGTGTCTTTGATCATATACTTAATGAATCACCCAACTCAAATAGTCCAATTTTGGCTGACTTTGATGGGTTTATAGGCAACAGAAAGCTTGTGTCCTAAGAAGAACCTTCTTGACTTTTCTATTCTCAATGTCCTCTCTTGTGATCTGAGGGGGTTGGGCTACCTCCATAGAATGATGACAAAAGACCATGTTCAAAGAGATTTGGAAAACGCTGTGTTCGACATCAGGACTTTCCTGAGCATGTAGCATATATGCAAGCACGCAGTGTGGATCTCTAAGTGAAAAAGACAGGCAGAGGAAGTCCCAATCACCCAAGTCACCAGAATACCTTGCAAAGTTCTTCCCTAGAACACAAGGATGAACTAAATAATCCCCACAGTCTCCTCCAGCTTTGTGTACCATTTATGTTACTTTCTCACCAGAACCAGAGGACTCAAAGGAATGACTGAGGAAAGTAAGAGGGTCTTCTTCCAAGGAGAATCTAAAGATGAGTAGACAGATACTATTTTTAGTGTTTTGATGATACAAAGAAGGTGTGATTCAGGTCCAAGCTGACCTGAGTTCAAATCCTATTTCTGCCTTGTACTCGAGTATGTCCTCAGAAAAGTGACTTAATCTTTCTGAGCCTCAGTTTCTTCTTTTGTAAAATAGAAATAGTACTAATATTATTAACAGTACTAATATTACTTCATAAGGATATGTGAAGTACAGATAAGAGAGCAAGCACCATGCCTTACATATAATATAGTTATTTATTTCAGTTATTCATTTATGTCAGCAATCACTGAGGTTGAGACTGGTCACAATCACCTGGTTAAGGAAGAAAGCTCAACATTTAAAAAAAGTTCTTTCCACTTCGGATTTCATCATTGGTTCTCAGATATGCTGAATTTTGCATGTCTAAATTTATATAACCAAAATCTTGTGTTCTATATACATCACACCAGAGGTTATCTAGTTCTCCCTGAGCTTTACTCTGCCTCTTCCATAAGATGACCACCAAAGCCTAGGAAGGTCCCCTGTAAGGCAGATGTTGAAATGATGTCATCTGGAAGTAGTTAACATGTCCATGCTGTCAGAGGTAAGTGGTGCCACACGTCAATTATACTGAGGAACAGTGGGCTATGCCAAAGAGAAAAAAAAAGTACGAATTGTTTCTCTACCAAAGAATGCCACTGAATATTGATTTTTTTCCAGTCTTTTCAAAAGTCTGTTTAGAATTTAGGTCAGTGTTAGAACAATTCACTTCCAAATGCATGTAAATAAGGTAAAAAGCTTACATCTAGAATAAGTAGAAGTGTGGAGAGTAAAGTTAAAACTGGCCCTCTGGCAAGATGGACATGTATGCTCTTTAGCCAAAGATGCATTTCCTATGCAGGAGTAAAAGTTGGTGGTGACATTTTTCTAAATACAGGCATGTGTAAGAGGCTCCTACTAGGACCCTAGAGACAGGATGCAAACCCAAGCAGATGAGTGTACTTCTAGCAACGGGATCAACTCTTTTATGGGAGGGGGGTTATCATTCCTTTAATGGGCATTTGGCAAGTATCTTTCATTTATATTACATTTTGCATGAATAAAACAGATCTGAAGTTCTGTAAGAACTTGTCCTTTAATTAAATACTTTTAAATTCAGTGCTTTTGTCAAAAAAGAAAAGAAGACTGCTTTATAAAGAGGCCAAAAAAGCTTCAAAGTCACTAAGGAAATTAAAAAGTGGTCCCTCTCTTGGCCACGCCTCTAGGCTAGCTCTTGACCTACCTTAGCTTTGCTTCTACGGACCCAACCGTTCTGTTCATGTTTAAACTTCTATAGCCAAAAGCCACCCTCCCCCTGGGAAGCCTGTGCTTCAACATCTAGTTGAGACAATCTCAAATTAAACACCTCCCCACTCTGCCCCTGCTTCCCCAAGAGCTTTCAGGTTTGTTCCTTCTCATCTCTGTTGTCGGCATCCCTTGAAGTCGCCTTCAGTTCTAAGAAACAGAAAACTCCAACTAAAACTGGCTTGCATAATAAGGGAAATCATCATCTCACGTGATACTACTATATAAGTGGCCCAATAAAGTCATCTAGTATGGAGTTAGTTCTTTCTCTTTGCTCTACAGAAGCATCAGTGTACCAGCTGGATTCAAGTCCAAGAACAGAACCCACTCCAGATATTTTACATAGGGGCACTTCTATATGGGGAAGTTGGCGATTTAAAAATGACTGGAAGGTGGGGCGCCTGGGTGACTTAGTCGGTTAGGCGTCCGACTTTCGCTTAGGTCATGATCTCGCGGTTCGTGGGTTCGAGCCCCGCGTCAGGCTCTGTGCTGACTGCCAGCTCAGAGCCTGGAGCCTGTTTCAGTCTGTGACTCCCTCTCTCTCTGACCCTCCCCTGCTCACGCTGTCTCTCTCTCTCCTAGAAATAAGTTTAAAAAAAATATTTAAAAAAATGACTGGAAGGGCTGATGGGACAAGCTATAGGCTGTGACTACAGCAAAAATTCCACAATAGCGTCCCATGGACAGCCACCTCAGAGCTCTAATGCAACTGAGAACCTGGTCCAGGACATGCAGAAAAGTGAAGATGGCGTATGTGTAGTTGCCTTCTGGAGCTCAGGAAGCTAGATCAAAGAACTGGTGCCACTGGGTCTGTCTCCCCAATCATTCTTTAAAACCCAGAAAGCTGGAGAATGGAGAGGAACATGACTGCAGGGAATCCCATTCCCACAGTCATTCCTGCCAGCAGATTCAGGAAAAGTAGTGCCGAAAGATGGCCTCTGTCTCCCTTTCGCCTGCCAAACAGCACATGAGTATATGCAATTAGAGGAACCCCTTCTGTAAGAATAACCTGGCTAAAAGGGAATCTGAAAACTGTTCCTTTTAGTTTCTCCTCCATTTTCATTTGAATGGGGATGGAATGGCAACTACGTAAACTCATCTAGCATGTACAGGAAAGCCAGCTTCCTGGGGTGACTCCCATGAAGGAGCCTAATGGAAGGCAGCAGCAATCCAGGCTGCCTAAGACGTTGCTGCAGCCCAAGAGCACAGACAAAGCAATCCTTTCCTGAGTCAGGGTGCACAGGCCCTCCTTTCAGTCTTGCTCAGCCAATTTAGGCCCCTTGCTCACTCACGGTGCCATACTAGAGACCAGGCGATGCTATAGACTTATAGGCTTAGGTGGGACATTGATAAAAGGCAAACAATGCTCCCTATAAGCTTCTGCTTATACATCATGAGAGAGATCCTTCCTAACAATCCCGTGTCAGGTAGCTTCTCCTCATGAATGCAGCATCTGCTAACCCACAGGTCACTTAACATATTCGGATATGATCTTGCCCACTTCATTCTTTGCTTATACAATGTCTCCTTTCCCTACCAGGATGTAAGCTCCATGAAAGCAAAGGTCTTATCTCTCCCTTTCACTTCTGTAACCCCATTACTTATAACAATGTGAGATACATACCAGTTAGTTGAATAAATTGCTGAACGTATACACATATGGGATATCACTCATGTACTAGAGAAATACATTATCGCTACAGCCTTTACATTCTTCTCAGGCTAGTTTAGCACTTAAGTTAAAAGATGACAAAAAAGTAAAAGCTGTTCAATTTGTGTATGACCCATACAACTTATCTATTAACTGGGTTAGTGTTTCGAGATTCAGAGTTTGCTCCCACTCTGTATCAGTCATTAGATCCTAAGACTGGCCATTCATAAACCAGGCTCCTTGGCATCATGAGCTCTAATGACATGTGAGGGTTAATGGTGCAATACCACAACTGCTATGGACACGAGTATGACAGTTCCCACCAAAATTAAAATATAAGATTACCATATGATCTGGGAATTCCACTGCTGGATATATACCCCAAAGAATTGAAGGAATGGTCTTGAAGAGACTGGCACAAACATTTGAAGAACAGCATGATTTACAATAGTCGAGATGCCTTTTGACTACCGAAGGGATGGGGCGGTGCTTGGGTGGCCCAGTCAGTTAAGTGTCTGACTCTTGATTCCTTCTCAGGTCATGATCTCATGGTTCTTGAGATAGAGCCCTGCATTGGGCTCTGTGTTGATAGTATGGAGCCAACCTGGGATTCTCTCTTTCCCTTTGTCTCCTGCCCTACTCACTCATTCTTTCTCTCTCTCTCTCCCTCCCTCCTTCCTCCCCCCCCATAAACTTTTTTTTTTTTTTTTTTAAAGATGGAAGGAATCCTAGTGTTTGTTGACAGATGGATGGATAAAGGAAACATACAATGAACTATTATCCAGCCTGGCAAAGGAAGAAAATTCTGCTACATGCTGTAAGAGCCCTGAGGATCTTAGACTAAGCAAAACAAACCAATCACTAAAAGACTATATGGTTCTACTTACATAAGGTAGACTAGTCCAATTCAGTAAGACAGAGAGTAGAGGGACAGTTTCCAAATGATAGGGAAAGAGGAAAGAAAAGGTGTTGCCATACCACTGAGGTATGGACTTTCAGTTTTGAAAGAAGAAAAGAGTTCTGGAAATTGGCTTCACAACAATGTGAATGTATTTACTAATGCTGAACTGTACACTTAAAAATAGTTAAGACAGTGAATTCTAGGTTATGTATATTTCACCACAATAAAAAAAATAAAGAGTGAAAAAGAAAAAAAAGGAACATATTCTGAGCCAAGCACAACCTTTTATGTAAATCGGTTATTTAATCTTTATAATTATACAAGATAAGTGTTATGAATATCCCTATTTTTAAAATTTCATCACAGAAAGCTAAAATGACCTTGATCAAAGTTAAACAAGCTACTGAGGGACAGGGCTATGACCAGAATTTCACTCCAAAGATCCTTCTCTTAAGTAGCACACAGACAAACAAATAAACAATAGTATTGTATTCTCCAATGGTCTATTATCTGCCTGTTTAACTGACAGAATTTCCCCATGTTCTTGTAGACAGACAATTGAATGGACACATTCATACATATCACAAGTGCTTCTAAATTACGTAAGATAAAAAATTTTGCACTCTTGGGCTAATTTTACATAAAAAGAAAAACAATTCTTCGAAATAATGAAAGGGAACTCAAATAGTTGAGAGGACATCATCCAAAAATATTAGGTGAGGGCACCTGGGTGGTTCAGCCACTTAAGTGTCCTACTTCAGCTCAGTTCATGATCCTGCAGTTCATGAGTTCAAGTCCTTTGTCAGGCTCCATACTGACTGACAGCTCAGAGCCTGGAGCCTGCTTCAGATTCTGTGTCTCCTTCTCTCTGCCCCCCTCATCCCCTGCCCATGCTCACACTCTATCTCTCTCAAAAATAAACATTAAAATACATACATACATATATAAAAATATTTAGGTCAAGGGATAAAAGGGAAAGTCCAGAAAGAGATCAAAGCATAGAATTTACCATCTAACAAAGGTGGCAATGTAAATCCCCAGGAAGAAAAATAAAGCGCAACACACAATGGTGGAAACATAGATTAAAACATCATTTATAGGAAATAAGTTAAATCTCTTCCTCCTGTCACATATTAAAATAAATTACATATTCACTAATGAACTAAGAGCAGAAAATGGAGCTATAAGATAATTAGAAGAAAATAGGACTACGTATCTGGATGGGAAGAGACTTTTATGTATGAAGACATTAAAATAAAATGACAAAGAAAAACATGATATATATGGCTGCAGAAAATTAAAACCTTCAGTTCCCTAAAACCATTATAAACAAGATGGAGTGAAACAACAATACAGGGAAATGTATTTGACAAATGTATTATAGACTAATAGCTAATATTTTTAGATAAAGGGCTATTACAAATCAATAAGATGCAAACTTCATTAGAGAACTCAATTGAAACCATGAATACTTCACATAATAAGAAATACACATGGATAAGTACAATTTGAAAAATATTCAACTAAACTATATTCAATTAACTACCATTTTAAACAAAGAAATGGCATTTTTATTAGGGAAAATGCATTTTTTTCTATAAAAATATTCAGAAGCTATAAGAAGACACACATGTATACTACTATAAGGGCAAATTTATATATATATATAAATCATCATATATATATATCAACTATCTATACATTCCTTTTCAAAAATTGATGCCAATTATTACTAGAGATTCGGACAAATATTAGTTATAAGAAATTTGTCACAGTTTTATGTTTAAAAAGAAAGAGAGAAAGGATAGTTAATTAAATACTGATATTCAATGGCTAATATTTGAAAGCCTTTGAGACATCAGGTTTTCAAAAGATACTTAACAATGTGAAAAAATGTTGAAAGAGCTAAGTGTAAAAAGATAAGCAAAATACAAAACATGTAAATACATACGTATATGCACAATTTTTAAATGTACAAAAAGCTCACCTGTATACATATTTGCATTTAGCTAATAAATAGAGAAAAGCACTAGAAGGAAATTCACCTAAATGTTAGTGACGGTTATATCTCAGAAGTAGAATTAATTTATTTTCTGTTTATTTTTCTGTATCTTTAGAATATTCTTTAATAAACTGGAATTAATTAGAAAACATTCAGTGATACTGTGAATACTCCCTAGATGTACTGAATCTGCTAACATTTACTGTTGACCATTGTATTGTGCTAAGGGACTGTGACAGAAAATATAAAAGCAGCACTAAATATAATTCCTGAGAAATGGGATACTTGGGGGAAAAGAGGCATATGTCAGTGGGAGACTTATAATGTAAGTCAAGTAGAAACTGAAACAGGGAGTCAGGGGAACGGAGAGATGAAAGCCAGGAAGACTTCTCAGAGAAGGCTGATTATAAGTTTTATAAGAAAATGGACTAGAAGCCCATCTGGTGGAAAAGTGGGAGAAGCTTCTCCCATTAGTGGGCTTCACCACGTAGACTGAAGCCCCAGCCTGCCATAAAAATCAAAAACTCCATCGTCAGTGCCTCCTTCTTGCTTCTTTCACAATTACACAGTTCCCTTCTCTCTCAGCCTTCCCAGACGTTCCTAAAGCTTTTTGGAGCCCACTATAGACCACCATTATTCCAGAAAAGGGTCCTCTTAATCGGGCCCAAGGATTCATTCTTCATTGGTATTTGTAACTATCCATTTCATCCACCTATTTTCTAGTGATGAAATAAAACGTGTCCCCAATCTTAGATTAGTTGCAAGTATCAGACAAGCAGATAGAGAAGTTTAGCCAAGAAGACAGGTCAGAGCAACCAAAATCATATCACATGGTAAATGACTATTTACCTATTTGAAAATCTTTTGCTGTTACAGGTAATTTTGATATGCTCGCTATTTTTCAGAAATAAAAAAATAGTGACAGAATGTAACTATACTTACTTTCTATTTTTAAATACTGACTTACTGCTAGTAATGTCTCTGTAGGAAAAAGTTACAACTGAAAAGTGTTATAAAAAATACTGCACAAAATGCACCATGGGTTAAAAAAAAATGAAGATTTAAATACAGGAAATAATCTTTGTTAAACATGTCTTCTAGAGAGATCCACCATGTCCCAATCCTTAAATTAGAAAGTAGCAGAAAGATGAACTGAATCCCAGATGTTAATTGCACAGGCTTACTGGATTAGAACTACAGATAATTAATTGCTCAATATTAATATGCATTGGGCTAAATGGATGATAAGATTTTCTGTAGTCGGTTTTGAGGTCCAGAAGAGAAAGATTATTTTTTTACAGGCTTGGGAGCCCCAGGAGCCAAAGACATTTAAAATGTCTGTATTTAGTGAGTAAGAAGTTAGGTAAATAGAAGAGGTTAGGAAATGGGGCAAAGTTCCTGAAAGACAATCCAGAAGTTCAACTTCAAATTGCATTTTCCTATTTGAAATTTAGAATATAATTTTGTATGGGAAAGGAGGTTTTAATTTTTTTTTTTATTGCAGCTTCAGTGATTAGCATTCCTGTCCCATAATGTCAACATTAAATCCAGAGAGATCCGAAGTCCATTACTTCCTATCTGTAGAAAAAAGACACTCACTGTTTATCGCCTAGATAATTAAATTTTTTATGTTCTTAAGAATTCAGGAGCATGCTATGGTTAATCGGGAAAATTGTGAATTATGTCTAAGTTGCCCCCCCTTTTTTTTTTTAATGAAACTTGTAACAAAGCAAATTATGAAGAACCAACAATTTGGCAATGCTGAGTGTCCAGACAAAAATATGCTGAGAGAATTCATACCAGCAGATACCATTAAAAGTTGGCTGCAGAGGTAGATGATGAAGGGTGAGGAGGTACAGGACTGTATGGACCACTGCTGAGCAGGAAACAAGTCCCCTGGTCCATCTACCTAACATTTGGGCTGCTCAAACAGAAGGAAAACCATCATCTGAAGGGGTATTACCCTGGGACCCCGGAATACCAGTAAGCTTGCCCAAGCACTCCGGATATCAGCTTTCCTTGTGCACCAGAATTATCTGTGGAGCTTGTCAAAAAAGATGGCATTCTGGCTCCATTCCCCCCAAATCCTGCTTTAAGAGTTGAAGGTGAGACCCAGGATATTCTATTATTTCTTTTAACAAACTTCACAGTGGAAGTTCAGCTAGGTTTGATCATTTATTTTGATGTTTACAAGTTTCTGCTTTTATTTTTAATGTTTATTTATTTCTGAGAGAGAGAGAGAGAGAGAGAGAGAGCGATCGAGCGAGCATGAGCAGGGGAAGGACAGAGAGAGAGGGAGACACAGAATTCAAAGCAGGCTCCAAGCTCTGAGCTGTCAGCACAGAGCCCAAAGCAGGGCTAGAACTCAGGAACCATGAGATCATGACCTGAGCCAAAGTCGGACACATAACTGATTGAGCCACCCAGGTGCTCCCTTATTTTGATTTTTTAATTAAAAAAATAAAATATAGTTAGTATTCTGGTGATCATTCATTTTATTTGAATGATGGAGATGCTCAGGAGTAAACGACATAACAGAGGTAGGATGATATCAAGGACTCCCTATAGTGTGTTTCTTTAAATGCACTTTAGTATCATTGGTTACCCCCAGAAGTGAATGACTTCCCTGAGGTCACAGAGAACATACAAAAAGAGGAAAAAATTGAATTCTCATATTAGAAGGTATATACCTGCTGCAATTATAATTGTCCAACAAGCTATAAATTAGTAAATATTAATATCTGAAGGGTCAATGCCATACTTCCTAAATTTTAAGATATACCTGTTTGTACATTTTTAACATAGAGATGCTGCTTAGGATTGATTTAAGTATTTTCTATGGTGGCATTTAATTTTTCCAAAATACCAAATCACTGGTGTTATAGTCAACAGCATTACAGAATCAAGCAAGTATGGGGCGTGTGTGTGTGTGTGTGTGTGTGCGTGTGTGCGTGTGTGTTGTGTAACACAATGTACCATTTCTCTGAAATGAGGCTTTCCATTAATTACTACTGTCTGTGCAAGGCTTATTGTCAATGTCTCAAAGGAATCAAGACAAACCTGGGCTAGAAACTGGAAATAAACTCCTGGATTATACATGTCTGTTAATGTCAGCATCTAACCATTCACTCAGCACTGATGATTCCATTTCCATGTTTTCAGACATTTCTCTCCTTTCCAGCATTACTGCTCAACTATTCCCACTACTGCAACAGTAATCCAATATACCACAGAGTGGTCACATTTATCCTCATGAAACACATATTTGATCCTGTTACTTTCTTTTCAGAATCTCAGTGTTCCCAAGCACTTAAGAATCAAGTCACAACCTCCCCCAAATGGCATTTAGGATCCTCTGAAATCTGTTCCTGCCCTTCCCTTCCAGCCCCATACTTGTCTGCTGCCTCTTACTGATGGTTGAGCAGTTCAATCACTATCACTACTTTTATTTATTTATTTTTAAAAACTTTTTAATGTTTTTTATTTATTTCTAGGAGAGAGAGAGAGAGAGACAGCGTGAGCAGGGGAGGGTCAGAGAGAGAGGGAGTCACAGACTGNTATGGTGAATTCTCTTTTATTCTAGGTCTCACTATCAATTTTTTCTTTTCCATACAAACTTTGAAATCTATAAATTTCCCCTAAATTATCATTTTATCTACATGCCACACACTTTTCACTCATTACTTGTGTTAGTAATTTTAAGTATTTTCTAATTTACATTACACATTTTTTTTTAAATGTTTTATTTAGAGACAGCGAGAGCAGGGGAGGGTCAGAGAGAGAGGGAGTCACAGACTGAAACAGGCTCCAGGCTCTGAGCTGGCAGTCAGCACAGAGCCCGACGTGGGGCTCGAACCCACAAACCGCGAGATCATGACCTAAGCGAAAGTCAGACGCTTAACCGACTAAGCCACCCAGGTGCCCCAGTCACTATCACTACTTTTAGAACTTACAGCCTTTCTACCACATTTCTACCAGTTGAAACTTCAAAGGTCTAAGTTAAAAGTCATATTGTCCAAACTTTTACATTCCTCCCGCCAAAATTATTTCCCCTTGCCTCTTTAGCATTCTTGTAGTGGGTTGGACCGCCAGCATGTAAGAGACCAGAGCTCTGCCATATGAGTGCCTGTCTGTCTATCCAAATAGGAGATAAGCTACTTGACAACAAAAATGGAGTCATAATCATTTTAGTTTCCTCCACAATGTTCAGCAAAATGTACTGCAGGTAGTATGTATTGAGGAAGCACAAAATCTTTAACAAAGCCAGAAATGATCCTGAAGCCATGTGGCCCCAGGTTAAAGATACTATAAATAAAGTTTGAACTGAAATTCTTAGTCCCAAGCTGGGCACCTGCAGATCTTCATTAGGTTCCACCATGGACAGTATAATTTTAGATAATAGTATGCTGATGATGCACAATCTTGCCCCTCAATCTTGGCTAAACCCAGGGATGCAATTTCCTATTTGATTAAGAGTATGACAGCAGTGAGAACTGGATTATAAAAATTTACTGTAGGGTTGAGAATGTAAGTCTAACTGTGGAACAAATGGGAGACATTCTAAATAGCATTTATCAAAGGAAGCATTTGAACAGCCTATTTGAGAATATCTAGCATCAGCTTTAGCATTATGCCAAGTTTTGGTAACGATCTAATTTCATTCTCCTTTCTGAAGGATCTAGGAAGAATGTGGTGATAACTATCTGTTGCTCAGATGTCTCAGACTATCAATTCTTGTCTTAATTATATCTCAACTATGTAATTTTTACCATTTGTTTACATAGAAGTATACAAACTTTAGGACTTATCAGTCTTCATATAGCAGTTCCCAAATCCTGCCTCTAGATTTATGCTCAATGATAAGTGTTTTTTTTTTTTTTAAGTTTACTTATTTATTTAGAGAGACAGAGAGAGTAACAGAGAGTATGAATGAATGGGGGAGGGGCAGAGAGAATGAGAATCCCAAGCAGGCTCTGCACTGTCAGCACAGAGTCCAACGCAAAGCTCGGACCCACGAACTATGAGATCATGACCTAAGCTGTAATCAAGAGTCAGAAGCTTGACCAACTGAGCCACCCAGGTACCCCTAATGATAAGTTTTAAATGAAATTGGCTTCCCTTTGACATAGCAATATTCAAAGGCTTTCTACCTAGAAACTGAGAAGATCCTTTAGAGTTTCCTCTTCTACCTCACCTCCAAAAATCCTCAAAGGATATTAAAGAATCTTGAAATATTTTTGTGGTTTGCATTACATTTTTTAAACCATTGATCGTATCTTCATTGCAATGACCCTCTTAAAGGGTGGGCAATTCAAACTGCTCCTACAATGGTTCACTAGCCGCAGCAATCACATTTATAAGAAGGGAAAGGCTTTATATCCAACATTAGGAGTATGAATTAAGTTATATACTAAAGCTTCTAAGTAAAATATAGTAATATGAAGTACACATACTAATACAACTATTATTTATACACAAACACACATAACGCATATACTTTCATAATTACAAAAATAGCAGACCGAGTCCTTGATCTCTACTGGCACATTTTCAAGCATTTTAAATGCTTTTGTATTATATGCTCACAACATTCCTAGGGATAAGACTTCATCTCCACTTTACAGTTCGGGATATTGAGACCAAGGTGACATAGGGAAGAAAACACCAACATTAATAAAGTACTAACTTGACAGCCTTCCATTTCATCCTCCATGTTAATCCATCCCCACTTCTGCCAAAGGATTCATTAAGTCACATGTGTAAAAAAGACCTCATTTCATGACTTCATTTCACCTGGGTAATTTCCATCCTGATAAAAGAACACATTAGCTGTGCACCTCATCTCTCCCGTCTGAAACCACAGTGCTGTTTCTGACAGTTATATTCCTTCTCCACGCCTCTAGTCTTGAAACTCTATGGTTCCAATTCTATGAAGGGCCTTAGAAAAGAATGTCCCCTTAAGTTAAACTTTACCACTAAAGTCCAAGCCTCTCTTCCTAGGACTTCTTATAATTTTGATCATATTTTAGTATCTATGGTCAACAAAGAAGTAATATATTTTTTTTAAGATTTGGTTTTATTTTACTATATACTCAGACCAAGCATCATTTATCATGCCTGCTAAGTATAAGCTACTTTCCTGGATATTATGAGAAACACAGGACAGAGTGCTGAAGGACCTTCAGTTCTAAGAGGAAAAATGACAGAAATGTGGGGAAAAAAGTAAATATAAATAAATAAACAAATAACCGCAGCTAAAAAGAAAAAAAAATAACCCATACGGGTAATAAAACCGATGTTACATAGAAGCATACATACTATTTCACAAAGAAGCATCCGCTCCAAGCAGGAATCATTTCCTCCTCTCAGGGTTGTTAAGAGGATTAGAAGTAATACACATAAAACACTCAACATGTAAAAGCAGCACAGCAAATGATCACATTATTATATTTACTATTATGCATTATATTAGTGTGATGCTGACCATTTACAAAAAAAAATAAAAAATTTGCCCACAACCACCTCATTAGATAAGAATCCACTACAGGATGGGGCATCTGATGCAAAACAGGAATTTGGGGAAATGTGAAACAAGTTTCTGTTGCAACCCTGCCTCAAGGAACATCTGAGTCCATGAAATATAGCCAAGAATCACAGAAGTTGAGGAAGATTTGTTTCACCAGGAATACAAGATGAATTCAGGAAAAACACAAATCTCTGCAGACTCAACCAGATGGTTGAGGTAGAAATCTACAATTCAGGTAATAAGAGTCTAGAACAAGAACACAGGACAGGTTTAAATACCTAAGAGTTTTTTTCACGGTACAAAGTGGCCTTACCTGAAAACATTCAACTTAGGACACAAAGGGGAAGTAAAGACCAGTATTATAGCCTGAAAAATGATGATATGGTGAGATCTTTTCTAGAAACAAGGCTTCAGAGAAGTTATTCATTTGGAAGCAGTTGGTTGAAAACCCACAGTGAAGTCTTGCAGAAAGAGAGAGACAACCTCTTAAAATTTACACCAACAGAAAGCACTTAGGAAGGAAGAATAAATGTTAGTTAAACTTTAAAGATTAAATTACAAATTTACTCAACAGATTTAAACTTTCGCTGCACAAGTAGCAATTTTAAGTCATAAGGGATCTGAAATGTTTCCAGAGCTCTAAAATTGACTATTTTACTCCAGTGACAAAAAGATCTTCGCATCTAGTGCTGAGCACATAGTAAATCCTCTGCCTTGTAATGAATGGGCTAGTAGAAATGTGTAGTTTCATTGAAATAATTTTACTGCTACCTTTTTAGTTTTCTGTTAATTATCATTTCAGAATGAGACTACTATTACTTTTAAAACCTACATTAAAGAGGGCTAAAGCAAGCATAGAAAAGGGAGGTAGCATGAGAAAATATAAAAAGACACTATTAATATTAACAGTTATAGTTGGACACTTGTTCATTTAATAAATCTTTGCAATATTAGCAAGATGGATGAGGAGTAGTACAAATGAGAAGAACATGAGATAAGCGATCATTTGTTATCATTACTGAGATATAAAGTATGATTCAGTGTTTCATAATGGATGTTAAATTTGATTTAACATATGGTTGGCTCATTTGCTGAAAACTATCCTTAAAGATATAAACTCATTCTAAAGTCAAAGCCATTGTCTTAATAGCAGCCTTGGAATTATCTCTCCATAAAAGTCTGTATAAACTCAGTAAACAGGCTTGGGGAGAGGATGTGCAAAAGCCGTTTTTCAAAAAATACAAAACAAATGTACCATATACACAGACTCACTGCACATATTACAGAAAGTGTTGTGGCCCATGATGAAAAAGTAAAGAATTAATGGAATAAAGTAAATTATATATCTTATAAAAAAACGTAAAGGATTAATGTATGTTAATACCCATACAGATGGAGTCTGTTTAAACAGTCGATCAGCAGAGAAACTGTCAGGATTCTAAGTGTTCCAGCAGCTATTTAAGAAATCCTCCTTTGTCAACTTCATCTCTATAATCTTATAAGTTTCCATCTTAAACTTTGTGGATTAAGCAGATTACTACAAGTACTGTTAAAATAATTTATAATCTATCCTAGCACTTTGGGAGTGATCCAACCTGCAATGAGAGACTTAGAAATACTTGTGACAGGACTATACTCCTATCAGTCAGTCAAATTCGTCTGAGTTCTCAGTTCTATCAAGAGAAATACATTTAAACATTTTTTTAAACGATTTACGTTTTAGAGACACAAAACCAGCTTGAAGACTAGATGTCTTTAGCAGTCCCTGTGTTGTATTGAAGGCTTATTTCATGTGTAAAATGAGGTTCATTGGGGCACCGGGGTGGCTCAGGCAGTTGAGCGACTGACTCTTGATTTTGGCTCAGGCCATAATACTGGAGTTGGGAATCGAGCTCTGTTGGGCTCTGCACTAGGCGTGAGCATACCTGAGCTTCTTGGCCCTCCCTCTGTCCCTCTCCCCTTCTCTCTTTCTTTCTCTCCCCCTCTCAAAAAAGTAACAATAAATAAAAATAAAATAAAATCAGATTCATTAATAAAATGTCTATCTTATGAACAAAATCCGAGTCTTCTGTTTTTACTGCTGATTATGCCTTTCCACATCTTTGGGTACCTATTCTTATAATCCAACTTACACTCATCTGAAATAAGAGACTACTAGGCAGCTCTATTATTGTGCCTTTGAAAATGACTAGATGTGGGAAGAAGCATTCTACCTTGTTACATGCATTAAATTGGCATCTGTTGTTAAGTTGCCTCTTGTCCAAAGTGTCTTCTAATTTACATTTAGCTATCAGATGCACACCTACAAAAGAGATCTTCACCCAAATAGCTGTATGTACCCATTCTTAGGTTAAACTCTCTAGTGAGTATTACTCTTACTGGGTGTGGATTTTCTTTATTGACAACACAGATCCCTGTGTTTGACACCAACTAGTCTTGGCCAGTGAATCAGTCACTCCTACTCCCTGGATTTCATTTCCCTCAGCTGAAAAATGAGGGGTTCAATTGACATCAGTGATTCATGAAAAAAGTATCCACCACCACGCTGGCTACACAATACCGTGAGGACATTGCCTGGGATCCAATGCAACAGATAAGACCTGAAAATTCAGGGGGCCCTGAAAATTCTACATTTTAATAAGTTCCCAGGTGATTAACAAGGGTATCCTCTGGAAATAATAGAATAGATATAGCTAAGACAAACTACAATATTATGTACTGAAATCAGTCAACCATTAGGTGAGAAAAAAAAAAGCATTCTGAGTCAGATCAATAAACTATCGTATGGAAATTTCTAGTAGCCCAAATAACTACTTATGAGATGTTATTCACTGGATACATACATTCTTTTTTTTTTTTAACGTTTAATGTTTATTTATTTTTGAGAAAGAGAGAGAGTGCATGCAAGTGGGGGGGGGGGGCAGCAGAAAGGGCAGAAAGAGGGAGACAAAGAATTTGAAGCAGGCTCCAGGCTCCAAGCTGTCAACACAGAGCGCAATGTAGGGCTCGAACCCACAAATCATGACATCATGACGTAAGCCGAAGCTGGATGCTTAACCAACTGAGCTGCCCAGGGGCCCCTCACTAGATATATTCTTATTAGAAGTCTGCCATGTGTGAGACACTGATAGTTCTGCTGCCCTTAAATAGTTTCCCCCACTCCTGCCCTATTCTATGACCAAAAAGGCTGAGCTGCATGGACTACTGTGATGGGCCCCTTGCCCTCTAGCTTTCCAGGTAATCTAGTCAGTAAGGGTTCTAGCAGGAGATCAATGGAGAGAAAAAAGGGAGGTCAAGTCTCCACTCAGAGATGCATCGTTCTTATCAAGGCAGATTGGTCTTCACAATGCCCTCCATATTGTGGTGCAGGATCTCTCTCTCCTTCATATCTCTGGGCTTGGGCCTTCACAGCCCCAGTGCTGCTCCCTCCAGACTCCTGGGTTACCCTGGATTCCCCTATACACCAGCTGCACATCTCTGAACAGAAGCAGACCCTCTCTGAAGAATCCCTCCCAACCTCATCCTCGTTTGACTGTGCTCTCTGTTCTGTTTGGGAGGCCAATAGAAGTACTATGTTGGGAGTTTGTGAATAAGGTAAATAGCAAGAAATATTCATCATCCCTTGCTCTTGGGGAGCACTGAGGAGGAATGCTAAGATAGCAAAAATCATGATAAAAACAGCTACCATTTTTTGGATGCATACCACACGCCTAACTACAAAAACTTGACTTCCAAAGCTGCTACTATTATGATATCTGTTTTGCAAATGAAGACAAAATAAAACTCAAAGCTCAGAAATATGAAGCCCAAATAAATATTAAGGGACAGATTCAAGCCAGAGTCCACCCAATCCAGAGGACATCCTCTCAAATACTGAGGTATTACCAAATTTACCTCAACAGTATTTCTATTGGATGGACATTCTGTGTGAGTGTAAGAAATGCCCTCTTACCCCACTTCCCATGCCAAATCTGGCCATGCACAAAAAGCCCAATTTAGAAGTTAGGGAGAACTGAAATCTAGCCTTCTTATCACTTCCACATACCCCTTTGTTTATGAATTCCCTCCTGTGTGAGCTAACAGATGTCTCCAGAAAGACACATTCTTCCAAAGCCATCAGCCTTTGTTTAAACCACCAGATCTGTCATTTTCTTGCACAACTCAAGACGCAGGTAAGCAATGGAGAGGATGTTGGGGAGTATCCTGGGACTTCTCAGACCTGCATGGTGAGGTCAGGCACCTTCCTAAATGACCTCCACTTATGCAAGCACCCACTTGCCTGAGTCATCCCTTCGGTATTTACAGCTGGTCACCCTCTCTGACTGGGGGGCCGGAGAACTCAGCTCATCAAACAGTTGGAAAACAGACACCCCAACCCAGGCTGGGCTGACAGGCACACAGCTGCACCAACTTTATTAATTAGTACCCAGACCTTTTGAGAATTGATTTCCACTTTGATCCTGGCCTGCACATTTCTATCTCAGATATATAAACAGCAAATCATGTTATCTTATAATTAAGTGATAATCTTCATGACAGAGAAGATGACAGGACTATAAATGGCTTATGCCAGTGATTAAAATAACTTCCTCCCCCTTCCCACTTAGCCCTGGAAATGTTCTCCAACTTCACAAAGCTATTAGTTGTTAATAAACTCTCCATGACAGGAGCCTCATTCCTATTCAACAAGATCACATATCGACTGAGTTACTCTTGAGAAACCATACACACTTTATTCTTTATGCTTAAATAAGCATGCCCTATTCGCCTTAGAAGGCTGCATAAATGTCACAAAACAATTGACTTTAGAATTCAGATTGGTAGATTTTGAAGATATGCACACACATAATATATGTTCTAAGTCACGTGAGGGCCAATATTGATATAACACTGAGCATCTAATACACAAGAGGAATAAGTAGCTATAAGAAGGTAAATTTAACTTCAAAGAGCACACGGTATTTGTTGAGTAGTTATTCTATACTGAATACTGTGATAAGTACTCAGGATATTACAGTAAAATGATACAATCTCTGCCTCCAAAACATAGCAGAGCCAAGTGCAAAGAGAGTGAAAAAAGAATTACTGTGCCAAGCAACTGGTTGCCACAGTAGTGGAAGATTGGTTGGAAGGAGTACGGGGATTGATTAGCCATGTCTGCCATTAGGGCTGAATTTAGGAATGACATAGTGCCTTCAATGAACGCTGCACATATAAGCAAGTAGAGGCACGGATGTCAGCTTTCTGCCTGGACTGTGAGCTCCATGATTATTATACCTCCATGTCTCTCAAAAACCTTACCAGTTTTTTGTACAAAGTAAACATTCATTTTGCCAGATAGACGTCTGGATGGATTACTCTAGTGTCTGACTAAATTCTCTCATCATTTTGGAGAATCCACTTTTTTTTTTTTTTTTTTTTAGTTTCTTTGAGAGGAGAGCATGTGCGCATGCCACGCACATGAGTGAGCTCAAGAGAGGGGGAGGGGCAGGAGAGGGAGGGAGAGAATCCCAAGCAGGTTCCTGTGATGTTAGCACAGAGCCTGAGATGGGGCTCAGTCTCATGAAGTGTGAGATCATGACCTGAGCTGAAATCAAGAGTGGACACTTAACCGGAGTGAGCCACCCAGGCGCCCCAAGAAGAGCCTCCTCTAAATGAGTTCAATAAACATTTTATACACATGTATGCAGGCATGTATGTACGATCCTTTCCCACCCACACACCAAGGCATTTTAAAGACAAACTGCAAAGTCTCCCAGACTACATGCCCTTGGGCACATTCTCAGTCTCTTAGTAAAACTTCAACCAATTCTTTCTCTTCCCAGTAACACGATAGGAATTTGAAGTATTTGAAGTACCGGGAGACGCCCAGTACTGGCATGGGCAACTGCACTGTTTTCTTAACTATTCTAAATCCATGCCATTCTTTCTCATTTTCATTTTTTGATGTTTAGGGCACTTTGAATGTAAAATCTAACTGTTTTCACCTATGTCTCATTAATCCTTGGTGCCTTTTCTGCTCATCCCAAACTTTTCAAGGTTTCATTTGCTATAAAATTTAAATTAAGAAGATAAGCCTCTCATTTTAATACCTAGACCATTCCTGAATTTTGGATCTTAGAAATATGTAATGTATTATGTCTTTTACCAAATGTACTGAATGTTTACATTTTATATGATTCATCTACTTTATGTTGGTTAGATTTCCATTCAAAAAATATACCTCTTTGTACCCAATCCATACTTTCTGTCTCTCTGTTTTTCTGTGTCTTTCTGAGATTCACAGTTTGCTTTCTCTTATCCACACACATTTCAATACCCAAATTCATTGTCTATGTGTGCTTGTGATTTCCCATTCCTCTTCTATTTTGTTAGAAGCTCTTTTCCCCCCCATGCAAGCAAATTCTAAGAGAAAAAGGGAAAAAGAACCATGCAGAACCATCATTGAGGGTTTGAGAGAAAAAGTGCCCAGGTCTGGGACTGTTCCTAACCAGCTGTTATGACACTTGCCATGGAATGGCCAGCTTTGGTTTCTTCCTCAAATGCAAAACTGGAGACAGAAAGAAGACTATGTCCAAAGTGATTTTCACGTTCTGAAATTACCACAATTATGAGTCAACGGCACTGCACTCTGACATTGGGAGGCATCAAGCTAAGTGCTGGATGGATAGGATGATCACTTGTAATGGTCACAATTGTATAAAGCAGGCACTATTGTTAGTCTCACTGTATCACTGAGGAAACTGAAGCTCAGAAATAGATACTGAGACAAAGTAACTTCACAAATGATAGGAGACAGGCCTGAGGCTGGAACCCGGGGAGCAGGGCTCTCAAGTTATGCATCTGGCATCAAGCTCTGCTATCAACTGATCTCCCAGATTTTAAAAGAATTAAAATGAGAACATTCAGGGGTGCCTGGGTGGCTCAGCTGGTTAAGTGTCTGACTTCAGCTCAGGTCATGATCTCACGGTTTGTGGGTTTGAGCCCCATGTCGGGCTGTGTGCTGACAACTAGCTCAGAGCCTGGAGCCTGCTTCACATTCTGTACCTCCCTCTCTCTCTGACCCTCCCCTCCGCGCGCGCTCTCTCTCTCTCTCTCTCTCTCTCTCAGAAATAAATAAAAACATTAAAATTTTTTTAAAAATAAAAAAATGAGAACATTCAACTGGTGACTATTGTAAACAATGAAATTATATAGAGAAATCACCTGAAACTAATACTAGTCTATATGTCAACTGGATTTTAAATAAAAACTTAAAGAGCACCCATACTGTTGAAAAACATTCCTTTCCTAAAATGACTGGAAAGGACTTCAGAAAAACTCAAGCATATTTTTCAAAATACAGTCATTGCATCAATGTATTTGTATTACATTAATGTATCAATGTATTGTATCAATGTATACACTTCATATTTATACCTTTTAATAGAATCCATATTTGTACAAATAGATACACTCTCATGCTTACATGTAATATAAGCATTATTTGACCGTGTTCCATTGTCAGTTTATCAGGATAACTGCCTACACGTTGTGTCCATTACAAAAGAAGGCTTCTACCCAGTTAGGAGACTACCACCCTGTCTCCACCATCTCTTCAAGTTGGCACCCACGGTTGTGTCTCCTCTGTGGCACTGAGAAAGCGCCTTCCTTTGGCCTTTCTGTCTCATCCCCAAGTCTAAACCCACGAGCACCTCCTACTGCTGTCATGTTAGTCACTGAGATAATAGCTTTCAAGCTTGGGACATCTGTCCTACTCAGCCCATTCTCCATGTGGCAGCCGTGTTCTCTTCTCAAAGCAAGTCACACAAGCTGCACCCTTCTAAAAACCTATTAATGGTGCTCCCTTGCCCCTGAAATACAATCCACACACCCTTCCACTGTCTCCATGTTATCTCCTCAGATCTCCACATTCATAATATATCAACGGGACTTTTTGCTATTCAACCAACAGAATGAGCTTTCTGTTTCCAACTCAGGACATGTGCTGATCCCTTGATGTGGAATATCTCCCTTTTTGCCTACTTCATATGGCCTGTCCTTCTCATTTTGGGGCGCCAAAATATCATCACCTGTGTTCTGGGGAGCTTTTCATGTCCTCCTTATTTAAGTCAGCTCCAGCTCTGTTGCTCTGTCTCTTACAACATAACTGTGTGTGTGTGTGTGTGTGTGTTTCTGAGAGAGAAAGAAACAGAGAGAGAGAGACAAAGACTATTTTTCCCAGCTCTAATATAAAGCTTGAGAGGGTGGGATGCAGGTTGGCCTTCCTCAGAGATATATATCCAGCATTTAACTCAGAGCCCAGTATGGCTTAGATGGTCAATAATTATTTGTTAAATGAATATACATATGACCTGAGATCTGTTTACTTTAAGAGGAAAAAAAAGACAAACCATTTGAAAAGGGAAGAAAATAAAGACATTAGCAAAATTTAATAATTTTGGCAGACGTTATTATGAACATTTGACACATGTTGAAAGAAGGCGGATCTTTAACATATTTGATAGATCATCTCTTCTCGGAAAGTAGGTTTAAAATTGTGTCTACACCATTAGTTATGAAATGAGGGAAAATACTCTGTGTGACTCACAAGGGCTAAGAAATTGATCAGCATTAGTACAACTTGCTGGATGGAGAGAAATCTAGACATTTTCCTTTGATCTTGCCTTCCTTTCTCCTGGCTTATTTTTACACTGATTTTTATGGATTTGCATTCAACAGCAAAGGTAAGTGAAATGAAACTCTGGAGGATGATCAGCAGTAACAAAGTAGACAGAACAATTTTTTAAAATCAGAAGTGCCATTGCTAAGCCCACCATCTAACACATTTTATTATATATGAATGATACTTAGAAGAATATCACACTTCAATTTGTTCCTGAGTTAGGTTACTGGAGATAAATGAGATTCTAAAACAGTAACTAAAGGAGTTAATATTCAAACATCTCTCCAATAGAGAAATTTAAAATATAGAAGTGATTTTATACCTACTAAAACATGAACGAGTACTAGGACACAGGGATTTCATGTGGATTGATATTACAGAATCTAATAGAAATCTGGTAGTCTTTTTATTGGGATGGAACAGGTTTTATGGCTCTGAAAATGTCTGAAGTTTTAAATGGCAGACTGGAGAGTAAAGACACGAGGTCCAACGCTGATTTGGGGGTGGGGTGGGGGCAGACTCCAAGCCCATGAATGTTAAAATCACTTGTGTTCAGCAAAACTTCAAAGATCTCCAGGTTTCTGCCCCACTCTACAAACTTTTACCCTTCCCTTGCTAATGAAATACTGGGAGAGAAGTAATATAAGGCAAGTTTCATTATAATACTTTGGGGCGGACCCTTGCCAGGACAGCCTCCAGTCCAGAGGGACGAACCAAGATATAAGTCAATGCAAGGACAGAGATGTGTCTATGTGAACCTCATTCTACATTACAACTTGAATGATGGAGTGTATAGCTCATGTCCTAAGTTTCTGGTCTATGGGCCAGTGTGTCTAAACAAACAAACAAACAAACAAAGGAGGGAAGGTAGGTTATCTGAAGTTGGTAATCTCCTTTGGCTTATTTCTTTAGCTCTTCATCAGATATAGAAGACTGCCTTGAGGTCTAGAGGGGAGGGACAGAGTCACTGGCATGACCTACTGCGTAGCAGCTATGACAGCATCAAAATCCGGTCCACATTTGGGCTGAGCACACCCAGTATTAACCACAACCACAGTTACTCCTGCCATGTTGCTGTTATTGTTTTTAATCTTAAAAGAAGAAGCGTTTTGAATGACCTAAATCTTAAAATAGGGTAATTCATGCTCATGACTATTTTAAATAGCATCAAAAAGAACGAAAGGGGAAAAAAACACATTTCCATTTTTGTGATTCCCCCCCCTCATGAAAAATAGAAAGTACTGTAGCTTGTCATTCAATCTAAAATCAGATTTCATGCCAGCTGGAATCCTATGTCTATTTATTACTGTGCACAGGTTTTACATTAGCTATTTGTTAAAGACTGATTTTGCCACCACTGGGATACAATATAACTGAAGGTCTTTTCATGTTGTGACAGAAAGATTTATTCAGGTGGGACCATTCTGGGAGAAATGCTATTAGAAGACAGATATAGAGGTGCCACTTAGTAACTGATCCAACTGTATTTTTGGAGAAATAAAGTCTAAATGTAAATAAGTGCCTGACGGATTTGGGCCAACATGGAGATTGAACAATATCCATGATATTCACCATATGTGAGTAAAAGTTTCATAAATAAATTCACAGCATTTTAATGTCTGTAACATAGTAAGTAGCTTAGTTTCAGAGATACCTGGGAATGATCATCTAATAAGACCAGGGTTTCGTCCTCTACTTCAGAGAACTGTTCATATTTGTTCCCTGCGAGAGTTCCAAATTCAGTACTTCTCAGCTTAGACTAAGAATAAACTTTTATCTTTCTAAAAAAGTTTTTATGTATTTATTTAGAGAGAGTGAACACAAGCAAGCGTGAGTGAGGGAAGGGCAGAGAGCAAGGGAGAGAGAGAGTATTCCAAGCAGGCACTGTCAGTGCAGAGCCCGATACAGGCCTCAATCTCACAACTGCAAGCTAATGACCTGAGCTGAGATCAAGAGTCTGATGCTTAACTCACTGAGCCACCCAGGTACCCCAAGAATAAGATTTTAAAATTTGCCTACAAGCTTTTTAAAAAGTAGAGAGTCAAAGTTTTGGGGCATGGGGCCATATGTCTTTGTAAGTTTTATGGGCTTGTACCTACATAACTCATAGAATGAGCACAACAGATGACCAATGACTGAAGTCAGTTATATTCACATTCACATGCATGTACATGCAACCAAGTCTGACCTAGGTTTATGGGTTTTCTAAGGTTTCATGTCTGCAGGAGCAGTTTCCTGATCAACCTCTGTTGCCAGCAAATGGAGAGAGAGAGAGAGAGACAGACACACTCTCCAACCACAGGATATTTAGCAAGTAGGCACTCCATTTAAAAAAAAAAAAAAAAAAAAAAGGAGGTGCTTTATAAATAGGAAGTGATATGGAATAAATAGGGAGGAAAGGGGAGGGAAGAGGAGGAATAAGACACAGGAAGGAAAGAGGAAAGCAAGAAGACAGCAAGGGACAGAAAGAAAAAGGAAGCCAGTGAGGAAATAAATATCTAGCTAAGAATAGAAGAATAGGAAACGAGAAGAAACTTGTCAGAGGGAATGTCAGAAAGAGGGAAGACAGTGCCAAAAGAGTCAAGAGGTAAAATATTTTCAGAAGAGATGGGTGGATTCCAAAGATGGCACCCATTGATGAAGCCTTCCCTCCCAGGAACATGGATAAACAAATGAATTCAGCACCTGGGTCTCTGGTGGTAAAGGGTCACGTTCTAGAAGTGCCTTGAGGGATCAGACGAATAGCATAAACAGAAGATTACAGGTGAGGAGGTGCTTGAGAATAAAGCATGGCATCTATTGAAGAGAGAAAACTGTGCCGATCCAACAGCCAAGCCCAAATTCCATCCCTATAACCTGAAGCTAGAAAACTGATTCAGGTATTTGTGAAACATCTATCATAGAGTTTTAATCACAAATGTTTGCTTGAATAGCTGCAGCCACTAGCCCCTCTGTGCTTCTTCCCTCTTCACAGGGAGAAGAGCACAGACATTTCAACATTTGGTAAAAGGCGGAGAGGTTTTACATGAAGTAATCTAGCTCTGATTTCATGTCCTGGGAAAGGAAAATCAACCGAGAATGACCTGCCAGACCTTCTCCACTTGGGCACTGGCAGTGGCCCAAGGTCTCCAGGGCAAGAGAATAAACAGCCCCAGAATATGTGGCAGATAACTTTGTCAGAGAAACTTCTTGGAAGGTAAGGGGGGGATTGTCTCAGTTGCTGATGATGGACATTTTAGTTTATGAACAGAAGGACTTCAGGTGTTTGTTTCTTACAGTTTATTATTGGTAAAGTGGTTCAAAATCCAAATGCATCCAAAGTAGCCACCACCCCCACCCCAAAGTGCTCTCATTGTATCCTATACTCTTTTTTTTTTTTAATCACAATGCTTCTCATCATCCTTAGTAACATATTCATTTATCTCGCTTGCTGCCTGTTTCCTCTACTAAACTGTCAACTCCACGAAGTAAAGAACAGAGTCAAGATTCTCCAAAACTGAATCTCCTGCATCTGTCATACACTCAATGTGAGATACATATTTTCCTTGTTGATCCTTTGCCTGGCAAGCAGCAGGGGCCTAATGCATGTTGCCTCTTGCTGTTCTTCTGTTCTATGAACACATCTCCGTAGGCGTGAGGCAGGAAAAGGACAGAGAGGGTGGTAACCAGAAAACTCAATGTCAAGGGTATTTCCAGAGCTGTCATGTCTTACATTTCCTGACTGCTAGAGGCATACTAGCATTATCCTAGAAGAGCCAAGGACCCCATGTTCTTTATCATGCCAGAACCAAAACTAAAAAAACAAAAAACAACAAAACCCCAAAAAACCCAACCCCCCCAAAAAAACAAAAAACCCAACCAAACACAAACACAAAAATAAAAGAAAATTAGATAAAGGTCTGCATGATTATGCAAAATTAATTTTAATTTGAGATTTCAGAACCCCACTTCACTACTGTCAGAAGCCCATCTAACCCTTTGACTCGCATGCCATACACCTCAGTGCTGACTTCCTGCCTTTTCTATCCCAAACCTGCCCAGCAGACTGTTTCATGAGTGCTGAGCCACTCTCCAATTTCTACCCGTAGCGAAGGTTTGGTTTCAGAGTATGCTCACACATTCCCAATGACCAAAAAGTGCAGGGATTACGTTTCTGATAACTGACACATAGCCTTGAACATTGCTATTACCCACATGGAAACATGTAGCTGTGCAGACTAGTATACCGACCAATACACCTTAAGGTGGGGATGTGTCTCCCCAGCAAGGGGGCCTTTTTCTATTGTGCACAAACGTACTCCATGGGCTAATAACAGTCCTGATACCAGAAAAGGGCAAAACTCTAGAGGCTATGGCAAATGAAACCTCATGACTTGGTAAGCTGCATTTTATCACCTCTGGTTTAATATTTCTTTGTTCCAATTAGAAAAAAAAATACTCATCAGAAACTATTTTAAATATAGTATCCCTTTGGCAGTAGATGAACTCCTCCAGGGAGTTGCATTATTCAAACAATTTTCTGTTTCAAAATAAACAGGTAGTGAGAAGCAACAAATTATTGCATTTCCATTAAATGCACAGAAACAACAAACTTAATTAAAAAACACTGAAGTAGCTTTCCCAAATGGTAATCTTCCTCCCCAGGGCAGAAGAGTTTCCTTTTACGGAATCCCGACCCGATAATAGGGCCACCTTGTATCAGTAATTAATGACATTTTAAAAACTGAACTCACTTCTTATTTCTTCTCATAATGCAAACTGAAGTTGACCAGGGGCAAGAGTCCCCTCAGAACTCAAATGCATTTTTACGAAAGCTTACACCTATAATTCCTACTCTGGAAGGGATATAATTAGCAAGCAAGCAAGCTGTCGCTCCCTCTGGTCCCAGCAATCTTGTGACTAGGAGAGGAGGGCTGAGGTCATGATTCAAATGGAGCTCCATCAAGGTAATGATACTAATGGAGACAAAGCTAGGAGTTGGGCACAGGAGTGACTTGTGTTCCAAGTAGGAATCTGAATTGTATCATTCACGCATGATCTCCTTGGAACCAGCAGTATCTAAAACTCCTTCAGGAAATCTGATGTCTCCGGGTCTGTATGTAAAGGAAAGAAACTAGAGACTAGAGTCACTTAGCTATATCATTTCGGACAAGTCAATCATACTGAGTCAACATCTTTATCTGTAAAATGAAGACGGGAATATCTACCTAATAAGTGTGTTGTAAAGATGAGAATGCACTATATATAATGTACGTAAAGGTATAACCAATGTCTGCACATGTGAGACCCTGAATAAATTTCAATGGAAATAAAAGCAACGGTTATATGTTTATCATATCTTGTGACCCAGTGACCTAGCCAAACATTATCTTGACCATCAGTGCCTCGACCTCATTATTAACTGTGTGTGTGTGGAGGGCTTTCCAATTGTGTAGCTGGAAGCTCCTAACTTTGTGAGGTACCATGATTATATCCATTTTAAAGATAAAAAGACAGAAACTCAGTTCACCTTCTGAGTGACTGAGATCAAAGGTCTTTTACTGTAAAAACCGCTTTCTGGCTTAATTACTCCATAATTACTCCACACTGTTATAGAAATTTTGTTTTGTTTTACTCTATGTATATTCTACTCTTACAATGGTGCAAAGGAAGTCAAAAGTTAGTTATCTTATTTAGAGTTTTGCACCGTGAAAAGTGATTGATGCATTTGCACACAATGTGAACCATAGTATTGAGGGACTAGAGCTCAGAAAAGGAGCGTTTCACATTATCTGGCCCTGGCTCAGAAAGGGTAGGCTCTATGGAATTCGAGTAACAACAAGACATAGTAAAAAGTCATCTTCTCTCAGGAGATGAGGGAAAACATTTTCCTGGGTTCAAAAATGCTTCTTGTAGAAAGAAATTTTCTTGTCTAATGGACAAAACTAGCAAGTTTGAACTAGTTAACACCTTGCCCAAGGTGCCATTCACTGGGCAACTTTAACGTGCTTTCAATGATGTAAGCTCCCGATGGGCCTCTGCTCGCAGCATCTTCGTAAAAACCTTAAGGGTTAGATTCTGCTATATCCAAGTTTTAAGTACATAATGAAGCTCAGAGGAAGTGAGTAGTTGTATCAGCCAGAGTTTAGCTACTCAAAATGGAGATAAAGCAAGGGGATGGGATACGTCAAAGTCACTGGAAGGGTTGGAGGTGTGTACTCCAGAATGACTCATGAGAAATGCTGCTATATCTGCCATGAATAGGGAGGCAGAGACCCAGAAAGTCACTGACACAACCATTCATATCAGAAATATATTGATGAAATGATGAACATGAATCAAAAAACAACTGTCACTGACACCTCTGACTTTTATGTGAGCCACGCTAGCAAAAAATATACATGTTCCATGGCTGCTTTTCAATAGCACTGAAGTTAGAGGCTGAATGCTATGCCACTAGTATTGAAAACCCAAACGTTTCCTCCAATATTCTAGCTATTAGAAACTGTAGAGAATGGAAAAGAGAAAAAGAAGAAAAAAACAGCCTTTCATACAACTCATAGCAAAAACACAATAATCCAATAAAAAATGAGCAAAGAACTTGAATGGACATTTTTTTAAAAAGACATACACATGGCCAACAAGTACATGAAAAGATACTTAGCATCACTAATCATCAAGGAAGCACAAGTCGAAACCACAGTGAGCTGTCACCTGACATATATTAGGATGGGTAATATCAAAAGGCAAGAGATAAATGTTGGTGAGGATGTGGTGAAAAAGGAATCTTCATGCACTGTTGGTGGGAATGCAAACTGGTACAACCACTATGGAAAACAGTATGAAGTTCCCTCAAGAAATTAAAAAGAGAACCGCCTTATATCTCTAGCTATCCCACTTGTGGATATGTATCCAAAGGAAATAAAACCATTATTTTGAATGAGTTCTGGTACCCCAATATTCACTGAAGCATTACTCACAATAACCAGTATTTGAAAACAACCTAAATGTCCATGAATGGTTGAATGGATCAAGAAAAATATGGTATAAAAAATGGGGTATATATATGTACAACTGAACATTATTCAGCCTTTAAAAAAAATGTGGGATGCCTGCATGGCTCAGTTGGGTAAGCGTCTGAGTTCAGCTCAGGTCATGATCTCACGGCTTCAGGGTTTGAGCCCTGCACCGGGCTCTGTGCTGATAGCTCAGAGCCTGGAGCCTACTTCAGATTCTGTGTTTCCCTCTTTCTGCCACTCTTCCCCCTGCCTCTGTCTCTCTCTCTCTCTCAAAAATAAATAAAACATCAAAAAAATTTTTAAAAAGGGAAATCTGTCATTTGCAGTGCCAGAGATGAATCTGGAGGGCATTATTATGCTAACAAACAAGTCAAACTCATAAAAACATAGTAGAAAAATAGTTGCTGGGGCGAGAGGTGGGGGAATAGGGAGAGGCTGGCAAAGTGATACAAATTTTTGGTTATAAGATGCATAAGGTCTGAGGGTTAGTGTATAACATGTTGACTATAGTTGATAACACTGTATTATATAATTAAAATTTTCTAAGAGAACAAAACTTAATATTCTCACCAAAAAAATAACAAAGGAAAAAAAGAAGGGAAGTTAAAAAAGATAAAGAAAAAAATACGGCCTCGGAATGAATTCTGCTTTCCAAAAATCAAATACATTTAACTGGCAAAAAATTAATAATAATAATTTATTTATATATGGGGCACCTGGGTGGCTTAGTCAGTTGAGCATCCTACTTTGGTTCAGATCAAGATCTCATGGCTCAAAAGTTTGAGTCCTGTACCAGGCTTAGCTCAGCTGTCAGCACAGAGTCTGGGGCCTGCTTCAGATTCTGTGTTTCCCTCTCTCTCTGTCCCTTGCCTGCTCATGTTCTGTCTCTCTCAAAAATAAATATTAAATTTTTAAAATAATAATAGTTTTAAAAGTAAACCACATCCAGACCCCTAGATGTAAGGAAGTCTGCAAATGTAGGTTTTGGCTTTTTTGCTTTTTGGTAGAGGAAAGCACAGGAGAAAGGGGTTAGAAAGGCTCCTCAGAGTCCCATCACCATGTCTACACTGGCAGGTATTCCATCCAAGAAGCAGCTCTGAATGAAAGGGTATAGGAATCAAAAAACAGGCTAGACCAAATGCAAAGAGACATTATAGACAAGAAGTCGATTGGAGAACCAAGAAGAATTTAGTACAATGAAAATGAAGGGAATATTCAGGATCAAGACAAGGCATGAAATTGAAGAGGCATAAAAAGGGTCAAAGAAAGTGTCTATCACCTCAGCTGAGAAGCATCCTCAGCCTAAGCTAGATATCCCTCTTGAGTTTCCAAGGAGTCCTTGAACAACTCTCAACTACTGTATTTATTACACAGAATTGTAACCATTCATTTTCTTGTATGCTATACCGCTCCCCTCAAGAATGAGGATGGGAGGTCAAGTTACACCCTAAAGAACTTCGTTCAAGAATGAACATCCTAGTGATTAAAAAACAAGCAATAATCTACCAAACAAGGAAAAACAAAAGGATTTTCCTACCTTAAGTAACTTTCATTATAAAAAACTGGTAATTATTATATTATAGATTGGTAACACAATTAAGAATATATCCCTACACATTATTGCTATGATTTTATACATACATGGGGCAATTGTTTTTAACTGAGTGAACATCCTTTCATTTTGATTATAGCACCTCAACTTTCCTGTAAAGAAGCACAGCACCACCCACTGCAAGAGGGGAGTCATATGAGGTGCTTGACCTCAGCTCTGGGGTTTCAGGTGGGCACATGATCTGATGAAACAATGGGAGTTCTCTGTGGGACTCTTGCTATGAGATACTGGGAAAAAGTTCTTCTGCTGGGGATGCTGCTACTGGTAAGATGACAGTCTCATGTTGCCAATGACTACCACAAGGAACAGCAAAATAGAAGCCAGTATAGCAGTAGAGCCAAAGACAGAGAGATAATACATTCTTAACAACATCATTTTGGGTACCTGGATCAAGGTACCCAAACCTACCATGGGCCAGTACATATACGTATATATATTACATATCATACATACAGTCATATATTCATCTGTATATATGAATACACACACACACACACACACACACACACACACACACACAGAGTCCAACCTGTAGTGATTAGAATACCAAGTGTCACATGGCTTAAGTGGGATTTTCAAGCCATTAGCAAGTGACATTTTAATTAGGTATATTTTATTAAGAGGTCATGTACGGTTTCTGTCTGTGCTGCTGAAAAAAACTCACATTTTTTTCTGTTTACCATAGCTATACTACTGATTGAGGAAATGGCAAGGACTAAAAACAATGAAAGAATGGAACTCAGTTTGAGAGACATCAGTCTGTCAGTGATCCACCATGCCGCCATTAGAAGAGCAGACAACGGGGGAGACACAGCCATCACTTGACCTTACTTAAGAGAACTAAAGAAAACTACAAGCCCTTTATTTGTCTACATGCACAGAGAATCGATGAATAGTAAATGATCCTTACTAAAATGGCTTCAGAGTCCCGCAAGGTTGTGGGAATTACAAATGTTTCGAAGGAAAAGAGAGTACTTCAATTTTTCCTCAAAGATATTAGTTGAATAGTGATCAATGACACTGAAACAGCCTAATTCTCATTAAAAAAATCATTGAAGACTTTCCAAATGATTAAGCCGAGTGAGACACTGAAAGATCACAGCAAGAAGGCCTCATCACTAAAAGTATATAAATACCACAGCATCAGCCAGTAAAACACAGGAAGAGCTGCTGTCTTCTAGAATGGCCTTTGCCTGTCATTCAAACTCATATAAAATGCCTAAAATCTGTCAGTATAGTAGCTTCTAAGTGATATGTCAACAAATATATTCACTGAGAATACTTATTCTGCCTAGAGCCAATGTTTTTATAAAAACACCCTAAAGAGTCAACTGTTAAATCAATAAAATGAGTGTTTTGAGCAGGTGTTTGGGATTGTGCTGATTTATCCATATTTTCCAGTTTAATTTCCACATTTACCATCAAACTTCTGCAAGAAAACATAAAATATACTTGGAAGTATTATGCTCCTCATAAATACGAGGACAGTTGTACGAAATATATCTGTACCAGTAAAGGGGATTCATAAATCACTTTCATTTGCTTAAATCCTTGAAGTTTTCTGTTAAACCTGTAGTGGTTGGAATGCCAAGTGTCACACAGCTTAAATGGTATTTTCAAGACATTAACAGGTGACATTTTAATTAGGTATATTTATGAGAGACATAAGAAAAAGCAGAAGATGAGTAAGGAACGAAAACTGAGTCAGACTCATGAAAAAAGAAAAGAATTACTATCCATTCCTTTTAGACTTTTCTTTTAGCATACAGAACAGTAAAACTTAGTGGTCAAGAATATAAGATCGAGAGGTGCCTGGGTGGCTGAGGTGGTTAAGCATCTGACTCTTGGTTTCAGCTCAGGTTACGATCTCTCAGTTCATGAGTTAGAGCCCCATGTTGGGTTCTGTGCTAACAGCATGTAGACTGCTTCGGATCCTCCCTCTCTCTTTCTGTCTGCCCCTGCCCTTCTTGCTCATTCTCTCTCTCTCTCTCTCTCTCTCTCTGCCTCTCAATACATAAATAAACTTTAAAAAAAGAATATAACATTGTAAGCCAGCCTTCACCAGCTCAAATTATAGTGGTGGCAGGTACCACTTGCAAGACATTGAACAAGTTATACAGACTCCATCTGTGTCTGTAGGGATAATGCCAGCACCTACTGCATGAGGTTATTGTGGAAACAGAATTGGTATTTTTTAAACACCATTTTGCATAGGGCCCAAGAAGAAAGAAGCATTCAATAAGTGCTGGCTATTGCTATACTATTTGCAACCTTGCCTACTGGGTAAAAGGCAAACGGTGATAGGAACTTTTTGTTTCAGATTTTACTTATATATTTATATTTCTGCTTGTGTCAGACATGATGCAAGACATTCAATAATATATGGACAAGAAACAAAAACAGTCCAACTTAAGAACAGAGGTTAAATAAACAAGTAAAACAAAGACAGACAAACACAAGAGCAGGAATGAAATGAAGAATACGAATCATAGACATAGATTCCACCACCAACTACAAACTTTACTTAGGCTTTTTGGCAACTGACCCAAGAAAGAAAATTAAGTATATAGCACAATTTTTAATACCAATGAGATCAGAATCCACTAAACGCCTAGAAAGAATACAAAGATGTTGTGAGAGACAGCAAACATACAGAACTAATGCCAAGAAATGAAAAGTATGTCTGGGGAAGCACAGAATAATCATGTAATAGCACCATTGGCCTCAATTCTTTACCTTTCCCTGTATCCGTACCTGTGCCAGGGTCCCTTGGTTCCTTGTGTTCCCTTTACCCTTGACTTTGAACCTGGTCCTAGGATTTTCTTTGGCCTTGATATATGGGAAAGAATGATAATGTGTCCTAAGTTCCAGTCCTTAAGCTTACAAGGCCTCAAGGATTTCTGCGTGCTCTACTGCATCTCCTCCTCAGCATGATAAGTAAATGATATGGCTAGTCCTGTTGCTAGTCTAAAAAGGATGAAAGACGGGAAACAGAATCAGACCCTGCAGTCTGGAGAAGAGCCACCCTCGGGAGCCCAGACTAGATCAGCCAAGCCCCAGATGACTCACAAAGATGTCAGCATTAATAAATGATAGCCCCTTAAATGAAATTAAGCCTCTTGAGTTTTGGGGTGATTTGCTTTGCAGCAATGGCAAACCAATACAACAACCAAATGTCAATTCTTTAAGCAGTTTATGCATTGGTAACTAAAAGTCAAAAATAGGTGTCATAAATGGAATACCATGACCCAGATAAAAAAGCAGCATATAGAGTATTGGTACACATCCTCACAGTTTCAATTTATAACCTTAAGTAGCCTCACTGTTAGAACTTCTGAAATCCATAATAATTAACATAAGTCAAATCAAAAGTCTGTTGCTGCTCACTATACTAGATGAAAGTGCCCCGATAGTCACCAAAACTGCATATTAGGCTTTAGTTAATCATTTAGTTAATCAAACTCATAAGCAAAATTTACTGGAGGATGAGATGTGAAGGGTGAAGGTGGTTATAACTTAAAGAGATAGACCAACAAGTTCCAGAGTGGCACAGGGCATGACAAGTGGCCCATATGTCTGGTGCCCAACAGAGGTGCCATATGTATGAAGATGCAATGGTTAGAGAAACCATGATCTTCAAATGTGCACATAACTTGAAAGTCACAAGGGCATATGCTCCAAATGGTTGTGTTGATGCAAAATTAGGTTCCTTCTCACACAGGCGACTCCATCCAGTGTGCATAGAACAGAGGAGTAGTAGAGACTTATTTATTTAAGCATGGTTAGTAATTCTTACTCATGAGCATGGCTAGTAACTATTAATAGCAATAGTAATAGCCAACTCATCAATATGGATCTGCAAGTCTCAATGCTACACACTAGCCGTGAATTATTCCATTCACTTCATGTAACATTCATGATACGTACTTGAAAAGCCACGAAGGTGGGTACTTTTATTTCCTTTTCCAACCTACTGTGCTCTTTGATCTCACACTTTTTATGGGCAAATACTCTGTAGCTTGAAGAGGTAAAAGACTTGCCTGTGGTCATACAGATACTCCTCTTTTAAGAGAAGAGAGTGGACAAAATTAGATATGCTCGATACCTATTTGCTTTAGATAAATCTTGAACATTTTCCAGGTCGATTGACATTTTAATCTTTTTTTTGTTTGTTTTTAATATTTTTATTTATTTCTAGGAGAGAGAGAGAGAGACAGCGTGAACAGGGGAGGGTCAGGGAGAGAGGGAGTCACAGACTGAAACAGGCTCCAGGCTCCGAGCCGGCAGACTGAAACAGGCTCCAGGCTCCGAGCCGGCAGTCAGCACAGAGCCCGACGCGGGGCTCGAACCCACGAACCGCGAGATCATGACCTGAGCGAAAGTCGGACGCTTAACCAACTAAGCCACCCAGGCGCCCCTGACATTTTAATCTTTTACTTAAATATAAAGCTTCCCTAATTTCAACTGGTCTATGAAAATTGTTTGCCAAATAGAAAGGACTTTGTCAGTGGAAAGAAGTGGGATATACTGTGAATATCCTCCAACTGGTTTAGAGAGAAGACATAACTTTCAATAATACTGTTTTAGAATATACTACTAGTCCAGATTTATTCAAAGGACTTTGGTCTAATACCCCAACCTTACCCTTTAGCTATCTCTGACCCATCTGAAATCCTCTTTCTGTGTTCTCACCATCAGATGGACAACCTACAATATATTTCTCCTTTGAATTACTTTATACTGAAAATAATACAGAGACCCCAGGGTTATAGGAAATTGCAGTGTTGAACAAACAAGGCTTCTTGTCTAATTTCTCTCGAATCTTGTTTCTGTCTTGTCACCTCAGAGGACATATGTTGCACTCATATGTAAATTACGTGCAAGTTTTATCACTTGGACTTGCATGTTACCCAATGATTTCAAACAATGGCATGTGAGGCATATGATAATAGCCATAAACCTTATTAGAAATTAAATTAAAACCTAGTGAACATCGGGTAGAAACATTTCTGATGTATTTTTCTTCAAATTTAGCTCATATGACTCAAATCAGACCTGCTCTTTAAAGACAATGAACCCTGCAGAATCATGCAGCGCTACGAGATGGGCGTTCTGGTCCACAATGCTCATTAATTATCAGAAACTAAAGCAAACAGAATTCACACATGCAAAGTGCTAGCAGAGATGGGTCTACTTGACATAACACCTTGACTGAGCTGATGATCACTGGCACAAGGAGTAGCTTCTTAGCTATTTCAGAAACAAAATAATCCCCACGACTATCTCAAAACACCAGGTTGTCCAGTTTTCTCTCTGAAACGTTATGAATCCTACACTGCAGCCACTGATTCACAAAGTCAATTTTGTTGTTCCTTCCCTTTACCACTTAAACACTCCCCAAGAACAGTCAAAATATGAATAGTTTGATGAATCATCAAAAAGTTCTAGACATTTCATATGACCTCCCTTCAGCTATTTTGTAAAACCCAACAGGACCATGCAACTTTTTAAATCAAAAGTTGTACTGGTTCCCACATTTTACCTACTATATGATATACAATAACTATGTTTATCATAATATCAAAATAAATAACTTAGCCAAGCTATGACTCCGCTGGCTCCATGTTCCATGTGATGATGGCAAACCAACTCTAACTTAAGTAAAATAAAGGTAGGGGAAGGGAATAGGGAGTTAATTAACTCACATGACAAGAGGGGAGGAAACAGAAAAGTTAGAATGGGCCCAGGCAGTGATGATTGGGAAATGCCGAACAATATATTAATTTTTTTTAATGGAGGGGGGCTGATTTGTGGCAATTGCCAATTTAAAGCTACCAACGTGTCATGAACCAGCTCACAAAATTCCCGAAAATTTAACAAAAGATTCATGCACTGGTATGAGTTAGTTTCAGCGTACCAAGAGATCTAGGTACTCAAATGATATCCTAATTATCCCCATCTTCACTCCATCTGATTTCATTCTCAGAGAGGTTCATTCTATATGGTGGCAAATGCAACAGCACGGGAATTGCTCCGAAGAACTGGAAATAGCTTGGCTTCCTATCTGCCCCGTCAGAGCCAAACACTACGGCAAAGGAATAAACTATTCTGATCATCCAGTTTGTGAGCTAAAGAGAATGGAGGCAGCTACTTTCAAATCATTTGGATTAAGCGGGATTCATCCTTATGGGGAAAGATTAGTTCTCCTAAGAAACTGTGTGATAATATCACGAAGACCATCTGAGTTTTCAATAGGTCTAAGATTAAGTCTACGGTAAAAGTTTTCTCTCTTTCTGGGGATGCAAAACAGCTAGAACTCCCTGCCACATGTCCACTTCCAGTGAAAATTCAGGGCAAAAGCTTAAGATACAAAATAATAAAACGTGTCTTGAAGAAAAATATGCTCTTGCAACCTAAAGAAGCTATCCTCAGTCATGGATAGATACAAAATGTGAAGGTATATAATTGCTGCATACATTTATTAATGGAAGCGCTAATGCCATAAATCGTACATCTCTATTTGACACACAATCTATTATTTTCCTTTCAACGAGGAAGAAAAAATAAAGGAGCGGAACTGGTAATATTGCTTGCAACTAAATTAGATTTTCCACCAGAGAAAGCTATTTAGAAAAAGCTATTTGAAAAAGCAAAATAGTACTCACAAAAGGGTATTAATGAGCCCAACCAGCAGGAAAAAGCCTGCGACAATACAAACAAGTGTTTGCAAAACATCTTGTAGGACTAAAAGCCAAAGGGATGCTTTGAACTTTCTATCTTTGAAGAAACTATTTCACTTGCCAGCTGACTAGGAGAACCAGCTGAATTTTTAGAATAAGAACCCTTATCTTACGCTCCGGGTCTTACTGAGGATTCAAGAGACAAAACCTCAGGAGCTCTGGGTTTAGAGGAAAACCAATATATCCTGCGCTCAAACTGTGAGGTTTTAGAAGAACAAGATGGGGACTATGCTTGGGTTTGGCTCCCACCTTGACTGCTGAGAACATTCTAATACAGAGTTAAAAGTCAATTCTGAGACAAGGAAGGATCAGGTTAACTTTGAGCCTTTCCTCTGGATGCTCTTTCACTGCCTGGCCACAGAGTTCTTTTTTATTTTTTTAATATTATATTCTTATGTATTTATTAAATAAAGAACAAGAAAATGGCAAGAAAATAGCAAAGACAAATTACAATTTTCTCCCCAAGAACAAGGATGAGGCAGGCCACCTTTCCACGGTTTCTCTGTACCACTAAATCAAGTCCATTACAAGAATATGCCTGCTATGGCTTAGTGTGCCACTTAAGGGATGTAGCAGTTGGTAAATGACATTCAGGATTCTCTTTATGAATTAAACAAATCAAAACCCATTTATGCATTTTTTTCAGGACCATTACCATGCTGCCCAAGTGCTTAGCCAGCCGACCAGAGGACAGTGGAAAACCAGGGAGGGAGGTTCTGATTGACTCGACTATCACCAACTATTTTCAATGATGAATGGGCTTCCTTGTAGGGATTTAATACTTAAACTATCCCTTCTATGTGGTGTACCAGAATGGTGAAGGGAGCAAAAGGGACAGTCTTAAAATATAAACATTTCACTTCTAGTGATGAGATGGTCATGTTCACAAGAAAAGAACTTTATACCTTCAATTTTAATGGCACACTGGAAGAAATTCCAAGGCCAGTTCTCTCAGCAACATGCCATTATACCCAAGGTCCCATGCTATGCGGGCCATATGGATAAATTAACGGCATACATGCTGAGTAGTATTTTAAGTAGGATAACCATTGCAGCAGGTCAGGGATGAGGCAATTGTTCGAAGGTGGGAAAAAATAAACATTTTCCAGCACTATCTAGTGAAAAATAAATATTGTATGTGGAACCGTTGGAAAGGATCTGCAGTGTATTTAATATTTATCCCCTCTAACGACACTTGGCTTTTCTGTTAGAATTTCACCTTTGTACAGTTTGCTAATATCACATACAGTCTCAGTAGCATCTTTTACTGAAAACCACACATATTAGGTGAAAAAAAGTGTTGAGGGAGGTTTACTGGACTTCTTTTGTGAGCAAGGTAATCAGATATGCCATCTGAATTGTTTGACAAGCCACACCACATGGGATGTCATGACCACATACCTGCCAGGGGCCCCAGTGAGATAAGGGAGCTTAAGGGTTACCTTTTGCAGAATTTAGTCCCTATGATTTTTGACAGCCAAGGTTGATATCCTTTGCACAAAAGATAAAGATTTGTTATTTGAGTATACCATATTTTTTACTTATTCTTGGAAATGAACTGTTTTAATAAAGTTGGAACCCGTTTCTTAAAAATAAGAATTTTTTTTATCCTTAACACGTAAATGTAAACATGACCCTTATTTTCCTTCTGTTATTCCCTTCTTCCCCACTGCATTCATTTGCTGCTGGTCTTTGACTTTGGACAAGTAATAGTAATCCTTAGAGCGAGGTCTCTTTTACCACCAGGAAGAAGTTCCTTCCACTCTGGTAACATTTTTGTTGTAGTTGTTGACGAGCCAGGTAAAATAATTCCCTTTGGACACTAAAACCCTTCTCAGAATCAATTCCTTCAAATAACTCAATAAGATCTTAAAGGTATTAAACCACTGCTGTGAGACTTTGAATATGCTTCTTCGCCTTCCTCAGCATTTTTCGTATCCATCTTCTCTCAATCTATGTATTGGGTTTAGAAAGGATAGCTAAGAAAACAGGTAACATTGACTCTAACTTCCAAGAGGGAATTCTGTATGTGGGTCATAACAAACCACTGAAGAGACAGTAGCATTGGATTTGCTTTTCAACATGTCTTTTCAGGGTCATCATTTCAGGGCTCTGCTGAAAACAAAAATGCATTTCTTCTACTGAGCTGTCTTGCGAACTCCCATCTCAGGTAGCATGTCATTTTGTTCCTCACAAGGACAGAGTGGATGAAAAGAATAATGCATGGTACTTTAATCAGAGTATATCTGCCACTCCAGCCAGGAGCTCCATGAAATCTGGAGGAAGCACAGAAAGGACAGGTATTCTGAGAGTGCAAAGGTGCTATTGGAGGCCAGTGAACATCTACTGTTCCCCATAATTTTCTCCCACTTCCTGCAGCAATGACCCTGGCATCATCTGGGGACTCAATCCTGCTCTACCTCCATAAGCAAGGCTCCATCCTTAGAGTTAAAAAATGTGTCTGAGGTCAAGCCAATAGACACATAATACTCCCTTGGCCACCAGGATTTGTTGAGTGACCTAACACATTTCAATCAGAGTGATGTTCAGAACATATACAGGAGCTATCATAAAAGAGATCTATTCTTCTCTGCTAGAGCTTCTGCAGCCATAATATCACCACTGGTTAGGCCAGACAAAGTTTGGGGGCCTTCAGTCACTTAATGAGACTTGAGGAATACATACTGGAATCTCTCTTTGGGGATAAAATATGTAATTATGGTTTATAAAATATGGTCCAATTATCTTCAAAATGTAGTAAGATTCCTCCAATCACTTCTCACCATCTACACCAATACCACCACATCCAAGACACCATCACCCCTTTTCTGAATTATTCCTAAAACCATCTAGCCAGTCTTTCTCCTTTCAAATCTATTCCTATATAATCTCTTATCCACAGAACACCCAAAAATTCTTTTTTTTTAAATTTTTAACATTTATTTATTTTTGCAAAATAGACACAGAGCACGAGCAGTGGAGGGGCAGACAGAGAGGGAGACACAGAATCTGAAGCAGGCTCCAGGCTCTGAGCTTTCAGCACAGAGCCTGAGGTGGGCCTCAAACCCATGAAATGTGAGATCATAACCTGAGCTGAAGTCAGATTTGTAACTGACTGAGCCACCCAGGCGCCCCCCGAAAATTCTTTTCTAAAAATAAATCAAATCCCACCAGGACTTAACACTCCCCACTGTGTTCCCATTGCAAACTCCTTATCATTGCCTATAAGGTCTTCTTGGCTCAGTTTGGCCATAATCTACCCATCCAACCTTAATGCCTACCACTTTTTTTTTTAATTTTTTTTAATGTTTTTTATTTATTTCTAGGAGAGAGAGAGAGAGAGAGAGAGAGAGAGAGAGAGAGAGAGACAGCATGAGCAGGGGAGGGTCAGAGAGAGAGGGAGTGACAGACTCTGAAACAGCCTCCAGGCTCTGAGCTGGCAGTCAGCACAGAGCCCGATGCAGGGTTCGAACCCACGAACCGTGAGATCATGACCTAAGCGAAAGTTGGACGTTTAACCGACTAAGCCACCCAGGTGCCCCAATGCCCAACACTTTTATAAGGCTCCCACTCCACTGCGGCCTTGTTCTTCCCTCAACATTCCATACTCAGTGACTCCTCCAGGCCTTTATTCTGTCTGTAACACTTGTCTCCTTCATCTTTCCACATCCCCCCACCCCACCTCACCCTTTGCTTCATTCCCTATCTTCAGAAAGTCTTCCCTGGATACCCAGCCAAAAACAGCACTCCTTCCCAACACTCAGTATGCTCTTGTTTTTATTTTCTTCAGAGCACAAATCTCTACCTACGACTACATTACTTCCTTGTTGACTTGTTAATTATGGTCTACTCCCCTGAAATACAACCTCCATGAGCGCAAGACGTCTGTCTGTCTTACTTGCTGCTGAATCACAGCACAGGGAACATAGCTTGGCATGTGCAAGTTACTTTATAAGTATTTGGTGAATGAATGAAAGGATTAATCAATGAATAAATTCTGCTATAACATGTTCCAAAGGCAAAACCAATGTTCAGATACTACAAAATCAAATGACATGGTTAAACAGGCAACTATTCTTGGTTCTGCTTGGTGAGCATCCAATCATCAGTGAAAGGCAAACATATATGCATATTTAAAAGTTTGTCAGCAAGGTGATTGTATTTTGAGGCTGTTTAACAGGAAGAAAGCATCTCTTGATTAGATACACACACACACACACACACACACACACACACACACACACTACACTGCATTAGTTTCTGATGTCTTAAATAGCCTGAGCACATTTTTACCTGAAAACACTCCCTGGGGTACTAGCAATGCTATGCCTCACCCAGAAGGCAAAAAACAAACAAACATGCTGAGCCTTCTCGAGGAGGGAAAGCAGGTCACGGTGGCTTCAAAGGGTCAACACGTCAGGGGATATATATATATATATGATATGTGTGTGGATGTCAACACGTCAGGGGATATATATATATAATATATATATATGATATGTGTGTGGATTTTTCTGCCCAGAGGCATTTTTCACACAATACATAAATAGATAACAAACTAACATGTTCCCAATCAAGAGAAGAAGAACCAGTATGTTTTCAATAATGCTCTGAACCTAAATGTAACACAGCAGCAGAAGACTGACAAAGCTACAAAAGACTCTTCTTAAAATCTGTCACAACTCCCTACCAAAATGGTCTTTTACAATTGCTTTCCCTACAATCTCTGTAGCATGGGTTTTCTATGTGCCATCAGCAGGGTGTGAGAATGTCCGTTAATTTTTATTCTCTCCTATGTGAGGCATTAGGATTTAAAAAAATCATATCCAAATCAGTAGTTGAAAACACTGTATTTCACTGCTTTAATTTGGATGTCTCTGAGCTGATTAAAGCACAACCTTAATATTCACTCATGCTCACCTTTGAGTTCCAAAGTGGGGGTGGGGGGCGTGCAGATTTCCTAAAGCCCCGCAGAGAGCCAGGTGAAACCTTGGATATCTAACATAATGAAGAAATAAGAACTACTAATGATAGCTAACTAGGAGTCAACCCAGGTAGCCTCTGTAAAATTCTCTCTTATGGCCTCTGTTTATTTTCCTCCTCAGCCAACCAACGAATAATAGCAATATCTTGCATTTGCCTTATAATTTGTCAAGTACTTTTATTTCTCTTCCTCAATTATCTTTATAAAAATTCTGTAAGCCATACAAGGCAAGTGTCTCTATTTTCTGGATAAGATTCAGAAAATGGACTTTCTCTTGATCTCTCAGTTATTAAGTAGTCAAGTCCAGACCAGGATCTGTGCTTCCTGATGGCCTGTTGAAAGCTCTTTCCACCACACTGTCCTCCCTTTAGATACATCAAGTGAAAAGACACAATTCATCATCTGGAAGGAAGGAAGGAAGGAAGGAAGGAAGGAAGGGAGGGCGGGCGGG